>NC_057798.1:458646439-458833546 GCF_018294505.1 Triticum aestivum | reverse complement strand
CACCTCGTTGGTAGCCTGCCACTCCTCAGCAAGAACTAGAACTCGATCACAGATAATTCTAAGATCCTCAATCCGGTTTGATTCACGTGCCACATTGCGAGCCATCCAAAGCTCATACCAGCCATGTTTCTTAAGTTTCATACTAACATAATGATGAATATAATCATATAACATGATAAGATTATTGAACTGCATGTCCCTAAAAAAAATTAGTGAACTGCATTCTCGGTTTCTCATACAGCCCCCACCATTTTTCTCTACGTTTAATAGCGCGGGTAAGCGGTCATATTAGTTTTCATTTTACAAGGCAAGGCTCTGGCCGGTTGCTAAAAAAAACTCATGCAGGGTTCACCCTACAAAGCTGGCATGTGATTTCAGCTTTTGTGTGGTGTTTGTTTGCATATTGGGTTGCATTAGGGAGTGTGTGGAACACAGGAAAAAGGAGGCATTCAAAGGCGGAGTGGGATGAGTCAAAGGAAGAAATGAGAGGTGACGTGCAGCGCGGGGTGGTGGGTCGCTTTCCCCGGCTGCTTTCTCCTTTCTTTCTTTTCTGCCTCTCGCTCTCTGGTTCCGACGGGAAAATGGTAGCGCCTCTGTCTTGGAATCATTCTGGACTAAGCTGCCGGATTTTGTTCCCCGCTTAGTCAATGGTCAAAGACGTCGCGATTTCCACAATCGGGACGAACCGAAAATCCACACTGGCGGTGGTGTCGACCGCGCGGCTTCTTTGCCTCCTTTCGCCTCCACCTCTCGGCCCTGTCGCTGCCGGCGTGTCGACGCGTGCCGAGTGCCGACGCCTTGTTGTATTCTTAGAGCATGGTTAATAATATAACCAGCTGCTGGCTATATGACATTGACATGTCATATATAGTCAAGCTTATAGCCAACAAATACATAGCTAGATATAAATACTACTTTGTTGATACATGATCCATCTCACTCTCTCACAAAGTACCTAGGAGCACATGCTGTAGCCGGCTGTTAACTAGTACTACCTCCGTCCTGATTTATAGGTCTTTTTTGTAGTTTGTGTCAAATTTTGACTAAAGATTTAACTAACAAAATTTCAATGCATGTCAAGAATAATTATCTCATTGGATTCATATTTGAACATAGTTTTCAAAAGTATAATGTTTGGTGACATGCGTGAACATTTTGTTAGTTTAATCTATGATCAAAATTTGGCATGAAATACAATGGGGGCCAATAAACCCGGACGGAGGTAGTAGTCCACTTCTCTTCTCTCTCATCTTCTCTCTCTTCCAAGTAAGCAAGAATATAATATTTAATGTCTTACAGCCCGCCTACATCATCTTATTGTACTTGCTCTTACAGATTGTCGCGGGAGGTTTGTAAATTCGGTGATATTGCAACACCGGCAAGACTCGTGTGAAAGCTAAGAGGATGCTTAGATCCAGGGGACTTATTTTAATCTGATTAAAAATAGTCACTTTAAAAGGCTAAAGTTTCAAGCACCCTGACTAAAGAGGAACTAAAACTAGTCTTGAGACTAAAAAAATTTAGTCAGGGGTACCCCTACTAAAATGTGGATTAATCCTCTTTCTCCTCATTTAACTCCTCTCCTTTAACACATGCGAGTTCTAGATTGGAGGGTTTGGAGGATAATAAATGCTCATTAACTTGATTTTAGTCTCTTTAGTATTTGGACCCAAGCATGGGTGAGGCTAGCAAATTTTAGTTCCACTATTTTTAATCATGGAACTAAAACGTATCCAAACATCCTCTAAGCTACTACGGGTGAATGCCTATGCTTAGAAAGAAACCTCACCTAGATGTTTTTTTAAGGAAACCTCGTCTAGATGTTAGAAAGATAAAAACAAATAATAAATAGAAACAAACCTCGTCTAGATGTTAGAAAATAATGCGCGCCTCGATTGTTCGGCAGTGGTTGATTTGATTTATTCAATTAGATTCCAAATTCGTTTGTACTACTCCCTCTGCAACTTCACGCAAGACGCGTCTTACATTAAGTTACTGAGGTTGTATAATTTATCTTTTAGTTATACGGTACTACAATTTTATAGATTGGATGTCGCATGAAAAAAGAAGCTATTCATCTGCAGTGTTTTGAATTTTAATTTTGTGTTCACCCTTAAATATTTTTTGTCTCTCATTCCATACCTTGCTGCATATTTGGTTGCCAGATTGATGGGTTCACATTCTTGCTCGGGCATGCTTAATCTACCCACCAAACTAATTCGGTTATCATTAAGAATCTCGTCGTGCATCATCCTGTTTTTCCTAGGCGCAATGGCAAAAAGCTCAGGGCAACGCAGGTGTAAGGTTCCATAGCGATTTTGCATTATACACTTTAAAAGGATATTTGCTATTGTGTTTTCCCTTCTAGATCGCATGCCTCCTAGAAAGACAAAATTTGGAAGGGAAGTGGCCCAAGAAGGTATTGATGCTTCTCCATTACTAAAAATAATGTTATAACACATATGGCAAGCTCGCCGAAAAATAACAAGCAACTTACAGTATGTTTGCATATTTTCATGGACCAACAAATTTAAGAGTCTTTTTTTCTTGACCGAACGTAACCAAATGTTTGGTCTATCCTAAACTGTCAATCCATAAGGGAGAAAGAGAGACAAGGTTCTGTTTCCACATAGGGTTTGAAAAGGTGTCATCATATCAAAGGCTGATTTTTCATACTTCCTCCGTCTAGGTGTATAAGTCATCTTACGAAAACCAAATAATCCCAAAACACTTAGACGCGGTGCATTAATTTCTACCTCGTTTCTTGTTTCTTGACATATCAACCACTAAGAGATGTGGGGTGTGCATGTTTTTAATGACTTGAGACTATAAACACGACATGCAGTGGTCAGTTCATTGCATGCAATGCTATTACTCCCTCCGTCTAGGTGTGTAAGTCATCTTACGAAAACCAAATAATCCCAAAACACTTAGGCGCGGTGCATTAATTTCTATCTCGTTTCTTGTTTCTTGACATATCAACCACTAAGAGATGTGGGGTGTGCATGCTTTTAATGACTTGAGACTATAAACACGATATGCAGTGGTCAGTTCATTGCATGCAATGCTATTAATTAGCAAATGAACATTAAGTTCTCTTGTTTTTCCCTCCTCCTTGGTCACGGTGCACAACCTAAGATGACTTACTCACCTAGACGGAGGGAGTACCATGGAAGAGAGATGAGTTTCTTTGAAAACTTTTGTCGTTGCTCTGCTTCTAGTCTAGGCTAAATCTCGCAAACTTTATCTCGCGTGAAAACTAAGGATGGCAATTTTACCCATGGATACGGGTACCCGCGGGTACCGTACCCGCATGGGCAAGGTATGGGCATACTTTTATACCCATGGGTAGTACCCATGCCCTACTTCTTAAGTCATGGGTAAGGTACGAGTATAGCCTTGTACCCACGTGTATACCCATACCCTACCCGTTTGTGAACTAATGTTAATTTGTCATTAGTTTGTCATGTGACTCGTCTACTCCTATTGACTTAAGAGTATGTTGTGGTTTTTAATTTTTATATTGATCATTTACTCATCTACCTGTTATTGAGCTGAGATAATTGATTTTTTTGTCAAATGTGTTGCCAATGAGCGTAAAATTGCGAAAAACTTGTGTTCTATTTGTTTTACCCATTGGGTGCCCAATGGGTACGTGTACCCGTCAGGTATGGGTATGGGTAAAGTTTCATACCCATCGGTACGGATATGGGTAGAATTTTGTACCCACTGACTATATGGGTATGGGTATGGTATTGCTCTACCCTGCCCATACCCTACCCATTGCCGTCGAACAGAAAAAATGCTCAAAACTTCTAACAATTAATCACTGCGTGAAAACTGTCCCCGCATTGCAGCCTATTATATGCTACAAGTTTTGTTCTCCAGTCAGGCTATACTTTATTTTATTTTATTTTTTGCAAGGGAGTTAGGCTATAATTTATAATCGGTGCATGACTATTTTTTATTAATCACATGGGTATATTATGTGTGTGTGTGTGTTGCGGTCAAAGATCTGTTTGTTCAATATTATTATGTACATGCACATGCTAACCTATAGTTGCTTCACACATAACTTACCTACATTTTCAGATCAACACAATAATACCAAAGACTAGTCACATTATTGTGTGCGAGTCACCTTATACAAGTATATATTTTTTTCTTTTCCGAAAAGAAAGATGACCCCCGGCCTCTGCATCTGGGAGATGCATACGATCATTTTATTGATTATTCTTGAGGACCTTACAAAGTATAACAACAATATGCCTGAATCCGCCATCTTGGCAGTATTTGCCGCTACTCCTATCCAAATGATGAAGGAGTGCAACCTGGGCCACATACCCATACCTCTCACCTAAGCCTAACATCTAAAGCCGAAGGCCCCGACCGAGCCATCTGCCGGGTTCGGGGCTCAAACCGGTCTGACGCACTCACATGTGTCGTCGCCGCCATCTTTCACTGGTCCATCTTCCGAGCAGATTGAGGTGACAACCTTGGCAGGTCCACCGCCATCGACGCCACCACGACGCCAAACGACGACCTCCACCTATGCGAGCCTTGACAGGTCCTACGCCATTGATGCCACCACGACGCCAGCCGACGACCTCCACCTATGCGACTCCATCTCCAAGCAACGGACATAAATCCATGCTAGAAAAGGGCCGCACCACCGCTGTTGCCCACTACCCACAAGCGCCACCCAACCCCCAAGGTTCCCAAAGCGGCGCCTTCAAGAAGGGAACGGTGTCGTGAGCGCTGCCGCCACCCAAGAGAGTTAGGGCTTTCGCCCGGAAACCTAGGGGGAGGTGAAGTGAGGAGATCAGTCCATACCGACGCCTCTAAGGAGGGAAACAGCGCTCTCAGGCGCCGCCGTCGGCGCAGCCGGTCATGGCCCGTCGGGGATTTCGCCCGAACTAGATCTCCGCCACCAGCAGCACCTCCTGTACAGAACCGGCGACCAAGAGGAAGCGCGGCCCGACCAGGCTGGCCCGCACACCAAACAGGGGAGGAAGGGACGCGCCAGATCGCGCACACCGACCACCGCAGAAGCCGCCGCTGGCCGCCAACGACCACCGTATCCCGCCGCCCGCGCGTCTGGGACACCGGATCCACCACCCGCACGGCTGTTAGCCGGCCGTGCCTTGCCAATGGAGCCACCGCTCCAGATCCGGGGTTCCTCACACATGAGCAGGGCAACCGAGGCCCCGCCGCCACCATCCTTGGCGCCCCGGGCTTGCCCGACGGCTGCCTCAGGCGGCGACGCGGGAGGGAGGAGGGGAGGGGATGAGGAGGAGGGCTGACAATGTAGTGTGTCTCTTGTACAAGTACCGTATATAGTAAGAGAAATACGAGTATCGTATTCGGTGATTTATCGAAGAGTTGAAAGAGCAAACCATGCACATATCAGACTAGTTCATAAGACTGACATACAAGATCACCTTAACTTTGCCAAAAAAAAAATACACACTTAAAGCAATAACAGAGCTCAAAGCCCTGGCGAAGTGTACGTCGCCTCCCTATTAACAGGACACAAATTATAGACCATATTCTTTTTTGTGCGAAAAGATTATACACAGAACATACTGAAAGTTGCCCTAAAAAAAAGAACATAATGAAAGTATGTATTTAATTATGCATTGTCGAGCCGACATCGGGACTGCATGCGACATTGCTAATTATTGTCAACCTCCCAATTAGCTGGATGATAATAGGATCATTCATTAGGGTAGGAGCATACTGTATGCACCTTGCTTGCTTGTTTGACTGACCAAACAATGGTCCTTTGCGCTGCCGTGTAGCTCGGAATTCAGGACTCAACTCCCCTGATGTAGTCCAAGGTGCAATTGATCCCTACCCGAGAACTTAGAGAAGCCCATTTTACCCCACTAAACTTGTAGCTGAGTTCACTTTATAATTATCAACTCCAAAAGTTACATCTCTCAATTTATAAAACTGAATCGGTAAGAGGAGACGCCTCTTCTGATTAGTGTTCACGACAATGACCTGAGATCTTTGGACGACTCATAATAAGATAATAACTGAGCGAGCTTTCTAGCGGCGTGCCTATTTATTTTTGTCTTACACTTCGGTTGTGTTGGTTTGCTTTATATATAAAACGAGCCGGGAAAAGCCTGTTTTTAGAGATTTATAAAACTGTCTACATGTGAACCCTCTCTTTAGACTGGGTTTCTACTGTGATTTTGCCCAAGAGGGTACCACACTAGCTATATCGGGTCCACATAACATCTTTCACATGTCCTCTCCCCTGGTCAGCATTCTCTCTCATCGTCATGTGCTTCGGTGCTCACAACCGGCCTCACATTGCCACCTCTATTGTGATCAACACTGGTCTTTGTGCTGCCTCTCATGTCGCTCCTCCCGGATACCCGCCAGGATCAGTCGAGCCTACGACACCTCACCCGCTTGGCACCATTGCCCTCGTCGTCTTGAGTCGGATAGGAGAGGGTGCATGGGAACTTGTTGCATCATGATACAAGCGGCCTCACCCCATCCTCGAAGTTGCCACTCTCGACATTGTCCGTGACCTCTTAGTGTGTAGCCTAGGACCGAAACTGAGGAGATGCAAACAACCTCCTCGAAGCACACGTCAAGGGAGGGCCAAAATGTGGCAAGGGGAGATGGACGTGTCGGGGGAGTAGAAATGCTAGGGTGGATCCTGTGGGACAACTCAAGCAAGTTGTCTATGATGGTGTTGGTGGCAACCACGCCGACATCCCGTTGAGCTCGGGACAACGAAGGTGATGATGCACAGTGGTGAGGTGGGGTGAGGCTGATCATTTTGGAGTTACCACCGAAGAGACGTGGGGAGTGGCCGGAAGGCTAGCGATTATGAAGACTATGGGTCTAGATGGAGGCAAAGGAAGCAAGGAGATCTTCGGGAATAGGACAGGGCGGCTAATACAAGATATGAGAGAGATGAGAGGGGGGGAAGATGATATGTGGGTCTGGGTTGAGCCCGATGTGGTATCTCCGAGAATAAAATCAAGACAAGGTTGTCTTCTGAACAATTTTGTGGGTGGAAGGGTCTAACTTAGACAAAATTGGAGTAAGGGGTTGTAAAGTGAGCTCATTTGGCCCTTCTAAGGGCATCTTCAACCCAGGCACTCAAACCACCATCAACCGTCAGGACCGCGCGGTCTGGACGTGCTGTGCCATCCAACGCGGGCTTGTATCAGTCCACTTGATAGCCTGGACGCACTTTTTCCCGTGAACCAGAGATAAATTAGGGGTGCTTGGCGACCATCCAGACAACAGCCATGCGTGCGTCTGACTAACCTCGCCAACCAAAACACCCCTCACTCACCCGTGCCCGCTTCCCGCCCGAAACAGACGGTGCCGATCCAGAGCGTTTCTGCCGCATTCATAACCGGTCAGAGCGAACGCGGCTTTTCACTGATGGCGTCATTGAAGCAGCGCACCGGTCGAGAGAGCACCGACCGTTTCATGCCTGGATGAACATGCCTTCTCGCCGCATTCAAACGACTAAAGACTGCCAGCCTTCCTTCATTAAACTCGCACGTGTGCTGAGAAACCTATTCCGGCCACATGTCCATTCGTGGGCGGCCCTTCATTAAACACAATGCCAGTTGGCTCCGGCCGCCCGCCCGCTATTTAAACAATGCCAGATGCCGGGCAAAAATCACAACACACTCCGCTCCCATCTCCTCCTTGCACAATTTTCTCCACAATCTCCATGGCATCCAGCGAGCAGGAAGAGGAGTTATCCAGCATAAAAGCCGGCTAGGTGGCCCGTCAAGCCTGCCGAATATGATCCAGATAGCTCCGTGCTCCACTGCCTCGACGCTGCAGGCCAGCTCGCGGAGGCAGAAGCTCCAAGCCGGCGCGTTGTTCAGCAACTCGCCGCTCCAAGCCAGCTCACCGATGAGTGGTGAGTTGGTCCAAGCCGGCACGTGGGGGAGCATGGAGGCACGGGCATCATGGCTGTCGTGGACGATGCTATGTCGTATCGCTCCTCATGTGCCTGCGATCGCGCCATTCGGCGTCAACATTCACTCAACCGCGTCCTGTCGGCAGAGAAAGCAGCCAGCTTTGCGAAGATCGACGAGGCGGTGTTGAGCACGTGTGCGCCTGCCGCCATAATCGAGGAGAAGTAGAACATGGGAGGCCGCCGCCGCTTGGGTCCCATGAAGGCCACCTGAAAGCACAAGTGCTCCCTGGGTGATTTTGGTAATTCATGACAACATATCTCTTGTTGGACTAATACTTCTACCCAGTGCATTTCAGATAAGTTCAACATTGGAGTGGCATGGACATGGACAAGAGGACGTGGAACCCCTTCAAGATGCTAACGACGAATATTGGAAAAAGCTCAAGACTCTACATTTTCTATTTTAGTGATCCAAGATCACATTGAGTCTGTAGGAAAGCCAATACTATTAAAAGGGGATGATATGTTGCTTAATGGCTTGCTTGCTCAAAGTGCTTAGTGATATGCTCCAAAACCCTCAACCACTTTCTCACATCCACTTATGTCCTAAACCTAAATGTCAAACTCGGCCCCACCGACTTTGTCTACCCGGCGCCATCGAGTTTCATCATATTCAGCCACTGCCCAACCCTAGTTACTTCGGTATCACCGATGGGATCTCGGTCTCAAAGAGATGGGCTTGCAATCTCTCTATGATCTGGTGCAACATTTTCGGTCTAACCGAGTTGGTGCAGTCGGTCCCACCGAGTTTGCTTGACCAATCCTCCGTTTACTTATTACCAAAATCAGTCTCACCGAGTGTCGGCGTTCTGGATATGGGGGTATCTAGACTTGCCCGCCCGCGGCCCATTGCGTGGCTCCATCAACGGCCTGGTACGACCCGGCTTCAGTATCTATGACTCAAGACCCTCGCGAGGGTCCAAGCCTCGTGAGGCAAATGACATCAAGACCCCCGAGGGGATTGGCCTCCTCAGGCTGGCTCCCGAGGGGCAGAGAGTTCTATGCAAGGTGCACCTCACGAGGCTCAGCTAACGTGAGCCATGACGACCAAGGCCAGGCGAGCGCCAGCGGGCACAGAGCGCCAATTTCCTCTTCGGTGCAAGGGAGGCAAGCCGCAGGCGCGGAGTCCCAAGGAATCAACCAAATGTTTCCATTCTGGTGCAACAAGACCAAGACCACTAGGACGGTAGGACAGAGGTCATCACTGAGCCCACCGCAGCGTCACGACCAGAGGCTTTTTGCAGGCGAAGACCACTTTAGTCAGGATAGGATGTACTACTTGTCCACTTTCGAATCTGGCCATTGTGGGATCCCTTCCAGCCAACATTTGGGAAGAGGACCAAGCCCACTATAATAGGACTTAGCCACCACATAGAGATCGGGAGGAAGAGATCCATTCTCACCCGACCATCTCACCAGAGCTCAAGAACACCTCACCTCCTGAGGCCAGTTCATCCACTGTACTAGTTCATCCTCAGCCCTACGAGGCATTCCACCAAAACGCTGCAGTAGGGTATTACATCGCAAGGTGGCCCAAACCAGGATAAACTACTATGTCTCTTTGTCTCTTTGAGCCCGACGCGCTAGGCTTAGGAGGATTGTGAGTAGGCAGGCTGGATAGGTTGAGATCTCCACACGCACCCCAGAGTTTGAACCTTTCAAGGGTTTGCGGAACCCGTAATCCGACATTTGGCGCGCCAGGTAGGGTTGCGTCGGATCATCTCTTCCATCGATCGATTCACCGCCACTCACACACCTCCATGGCTAACGCACGCCGGGCTCGCGCCGAGCGCCGGGCCGCGGTTGCCGCTCACATTGCTCAGACGGCTCCGGCTGGCGATGGTTGTGCTCTTCGTGCTACGTCTCCGGTGGCCAATGCCACCACGGGCCCTGCCGGCCACGAGCAGCAAGCTTCTTCGCTGCACCCTTCGGTGCGCCGCTACGGGCGCACCGCCACTCCGTCACTGACCCTGGTAGCTTCATCCTCCCACGCGCGTCACGGCCCGGCGAACGCGCAGGCTGCTCTGCTCATGGTGCGGGAGCTCCTTCGCTACGCCTTGTCGACGACTTCTACAAGGAGTGGCTTGAGCGGATCGCCGAGCTCGTTAGCGCGGTTGGGGGCTCCGCTGCACCAGCCCGCTCACTGCCACAGTAGCCGCCTGCCGCAAGCGACGTGGCTCACGGGGCTCCTCCACCACCTCCAGGCCATGGCGTCATCATCGAGCCAAGGCGTGTGGCACCACGACGCGATCCGCCGCGCCAGGTGCCTGCGCGCGAAGAGGTGAGCTGCCAGGTGGTGCAGCGGCCTCAAGGAGAAGCACGCGTGCTTCTAGTACCCCCATGTGCCCGCGTGCCGCCACAGGAGGTGGTCGCACGCGAGCACCAGGACCAAGCTCCACCTCCTCGACGGGCCCTCGTGGTCACAGTAGGATGCCGCGCATTCACCTCAGAGCCTCGCAATGTCATCTGGTCGAGCAAGTTTAAACCTGACCTGCCTCCACGCTACGACGGCACCGCCGACCCCGCCGAGTTCCTGCAGCTCTATAAGTTGACCATCAAGGCGGCCAGCAGCAACGAGAAGATCATGGCGAATTGGTTCTCCATGGCCCTCAAGGACGGCGCACGTTCTTGGCTCCTAAATCTCCCCGTGGGCTCGGTCTCTTCCTGGGAGGAGATGCATGACCCCTTAATCGCCAACTTCCAGGGCACTCACGACCGTCCGTCGCCCGTGGGTGACCTGCGATGCAACAAGCAGCAGCCAGGAGAGATCATGCAGAAGTACATCCAGCGCTTCAACAACGTTCGCCTCAAGATCCCCAAGGTGTCGGACGAGGCCATCATTTTAGCGTTCACTGATGGCGTCCGCGACGTCAAGATGAAGGAGGAGCTCACCATCCACGAGGACCTCTGCACAGCCTTGGAGATGTTCAATATGGCGAACAAGTGTGCGAGCGCTGAGGAGGGGCGCCTCTCCCTGCTCGAGCTCCCCGATGTTAACCCAGAAGACAAGAAGGCCAAGGCCAAGGACGTGAAGCGCAAGGGGCCGGCCATGCTCGTGGCTGAGCCAGAGATGAAGCGCGGCTGTGACCACCCGAGTCATCCAAGAGCAACCGACCGTTCTGCATCTTCCACAACGTCCATAGCCACAACACCAATGATTGCCAGGAGCTCAGGGCCCTCCGTGATGGGCGCCTCGGTCGACGCCCCAAGCGCAACAATCGAGGCTACGACCGCGGAGGTGGCCGAGGTGGAGGACGCTGGGACGGACATGACCATCGCCAGGAATGGCATGACCATCCTCGGGAGGATCGTTGGCAGGGCCATCCTTGCAAGGGCGCCTGGAGGGAGCAGCCTCGTGAGGATCAGCCTCAGGGCAATGCCGGTCTTCCTCCACTGCTTCCACCGCCAAGAACGAATGAAGATCATCACCAGGACGAGGGGGCTGGGGACTTCCAGGAGCCTTGAGCCATTGCCTGCATCCTGGGTGGCTCACAGGCCCCAGCTTCTCACCACATCTTCAAGCAGTTCGCGCGTGAGGTGAACACGACGCTCCCCAAGCCCTAAGCAACTCACCCGCTCAGGTGGTCCAAGGGCGCCATCACCTTCAGCTCCTCGGATCAGCTCAAGTGCGCGGCCACTGCCGGCACGCTCCCCATGCTCTACTCGCCCGTCATCAGCAACGTGGTCGTCACCAAGACTCTCATCAATGGTGGAGCAGGGCTCAATGCTCTCTCTGTTCAAACGTTCGACAGGCCGTACTACCAGCTTCAGTCGACCAAGCCATTCTCAGGAGTGACCGACGGTTCCACACACCCGATAGGGCAGGTCCAGCTCCCTGTCACCTTTGGCGAATGCAACAACTACCACACCAAGCTCATCGACTTTGATGTCGCCGACATTTGCCTGCCGTACAACGCCATCCTAGGGTACCCAGCACTGGCTAAGTTCATGGCAGCGACGCATCACGGCTACAATGTCCTCAAGATGCCAGGGAGCGGCCACGTCATCACGGTCGCTTGCCAGGATAAGGACGCGGTGTGCACCCTCGAGCGCGCCTACCAGACTGTAGCAGTCGAGGACCGTGAAGATGAGGGCCGTGTCCTCCCTCCTGAGGTCGCCCCCAAGACGAAGAAGCTGCAGCTGGGCCAGGGGTCTCACGAGGAAGCATCACCTGATGGCGCCGCGCTGAGCCTCACGTCCCCGGATGGGGCGCCTTCACCTATCGCATAGGGAGGCATGCTCGACGCCCCTCTCAGGATAGGCTCAGGGGCTCTCCTCGGGAGGGACTCAGACCTAGCCAGCATCACGAGGGAGGCGCTCAGGCACCATCTGGAGGCGTGCTTCAGCGCAGGCTTCTCAGGAGAAGGCGTCGGGCGGAAGGCGCCAGGCGTTCAGGAGTTCATCAGGGAGGCAATCGAGGAGATTCAAGAGGCAAGGGTTCTACAAGGCGGTCGCCGCCTACCGCAAGGTGCGTCTCATTGCCCTAGAGAGGGTTAGGAGTTCCACGTCTGCATCAACATCACAAGGCTCAACAGGGCCGCATCTCGGCAGCTCCTCTGGCCGTCTCATGTCGGCCGATGCGAGGGTCCACCTCACAACTACGTTCGCATGCCCTTCGGCCTGCCGAGCGTGGCTGCGGCGTTCCAGTGCTGCATGTGAGACGTCATGGCGGCTTGCGAGGCCAGGCACTAGGCGACCTTGGCGGAGATGGAGGTGCATCTTCAGGAGCCTCCTGGCCCCCCTGGGCCTCCCGAGGCTCGGGGCCAAGGCGGCTCGTGAGGAACGACTCCAGCAGCGCGCGTCTTCTACTACCCCGACATCTCTTCAGCAACGGTACCAAGTGACATCTCTCCAAGTTTGTTCAGTTGGGGGCGCCCTACTACCTCTTGAGCATGCGTTGGTCTTTCCCTTGAAGAGGGAAGGGTGATGCAGCAAAGTAGCGTAAGTATTTCCCTCAGTTTTTGAGAACCAAGGTATCAATCCAGTAGGAGGCTCCTGAAAAGTCCCTCGTACCTACACAAACAAACAAGAACCTCGCAACCAACTCGACAAAGGGGTTCTCAATCCCTTCACGGTAACTTGCGAAAGTGAGATCTGTTGGAGATAATAAGATAAGATAAATATTTTTGGTATTTTTATGATATAGATTGGAAAGTAAAGATGCAAATAAAAGTAGATGGGAAACTTATATGATAAAAGATAGACCCGGGGGCCATAGGTTTCACTAGTGGCTTCTCTCAAGATAGCATAAGTATTATGGTGGGTGAACAAATTACTGTCGAGCAATTGATAGAAAAGTGCATAGTTATGAGATTATCTAGGCATGATCATGTATATAGGCATCGCGTCCGCAACAAGTAGATCGAAACGATTCTACATCTACTACAATTACTCCATAGATCGACCGACTCCTGCCTGCATCTAGAGTATTAAGTTCATGAAGAACAGAGTAACACATTAAGAAAGATTACATGATGTAGAGGGATAAACTCAAGCAATATGATATAAACCCCATCTTTTTATCCTCGATGGCAACAATACAATACGTGCCTTGCTACCTCTGCTGTCACTTGGAAAGGACGCCACAAGATTGAACCCAAAGCTAAGCACTTCTCCTATTGCAAGAAAGATCAATCTAGTAGGCCAAACCAAACTGACAATTCGAAGAGACTTGCAAAGATAACCAACCACACATAAAAGAATTCAGAGAAGATTCAATTATGTCTCATAGATAAACTTGATCATAAACCCACAATTCATCAGATCTCGACAAACACAGCACAAAAAGAGTTAAATCGAATAGATCTCCAAGAAGATCGAGGAGAACTTTGTATTGAGATTCAAAGAGAGAGAAGAAGCCATCTAGCTAATAACTATGGAGCCGAAGGTCTGTGATAAACTACTCACAACTCATCGGAGAGGCCTTGGAGATGATGTAGAGGCCCTCCATGGTCGATTCCACCTCCGGCAGAGTGCCGACGAAGGCTCCAAGATGGGTTCTCGCGGATACAGAAGGTTGCGATGGTGGAATTAGGTTTTCGTGGTGCCCTTGGATGTTCTCAGGGTACGTAGATATATATAGGAGGAAGAAGTTTGTCGGTGGAGCCACGAGGGGCCCACGAGGCAGGGGGCGCGTCGTCCACCCTCGTGGCTGCCTCGTTCGCTTCTTGACGTCCACTCCAAGTCTCCTGATTTGCATTTGTTCCAAAAAGATCGCTCCCAAAGGTTTCATCCCATTTGGACTCCGTTTGATATTCCTTTTCTGCGAAACACTAACATAGGCAAAAAAATAGCAATTCGGGCCGGGCCTCCGATTAGTAGGTTAGTCCCAAAAATGATATAAAAGTGTAAAGTAAAGCCCATAAACATCCAAAACAGGTAATATAATATCATGGAACAATAAAAAATTATAGATACATTGGAGACGTATCACGCCCCTCGGGCTGCATCATCCCCAAGTCATGTGGGTCCGTCCCTGCGGCGTGTATCATTTTGCATTCACCAGAATTGTCTAACCATCTATTATGATTTTATCTATAATCATCACTCTGCGGCCTCGAGTCCTAACCGCCTCACGGTCTCCCAACATTTGCTGGCTTGTCCCTCGCTTGCCTCGCTTCATGGCTACTCACGTCGGCACGATGCTTGTGCTCGGGTCCGTCCCTGCAATGCTGACAAACCCAAGGACCGAGCTCTGGCTCGCGGCCCGCCTTGCGCATGCCACCTCACCAGGTCCTTGGTGCCTTCGTCTTTTGCCAGGGGCCCTAGGGCAGACATTCGGCTCCATAGGGGTTCGCGACCTCTCCTGTCATCTAACATGCAGGTTCACCTGATGATGGTTCACGGGCCGGTCCTGACGACCGCCACCTTACCTCGTGAGTCGCTTGCACATTAAAGGGGGGGGGGTCCCGAGCATCGCGTCTCGGGAGCTCCTACCTACTCTCCAGCCCTCACCCCTGGCCTTGACCACGACATCGCGACCTGGCATACTAGCGGCAGCTGAGCTCGCTCGAGGGCCGGGACCCGAGGACGTAGAGCACCTAGGCGAGCGAGGTGAGAGGGTGGTCATTCCGAGCCGCACCTAATGACACCACCACGGACGCAAGAGCGGGCACCCCCTAGCAGATTGCAACAGGACTACTGAAAGATAAGTCTCGTGCACTTTGATACCGTTCTCGCATCCCGCTCGCCCCAACCTCGCAGTCCCACTCCGGCGGCTTCACTTCCCTTTTCCGTTCCTTGGGCGTCTGCTTGCACGCCAAGGGGGACCTCGTGAGCATTGCGTATCATGAGCTCTCACCGGACCTTGGGCCGCTCACCTCCTAGCCTTGACCACGGCATCGCGACCTGGCATACTAGCGACGGCTGAAGCCTACCTGGGGACTGGGTCCCGTCGGCGTAGAGCATCATGCTGCCTAAGGGAAAGAAAAGGGGGGAATTATGCCGAACTAGGATACGCGACTTCATCATAGAATTAAGAAAGCAATGCTGGTATTAAATACATTTCGGTCCTTACATACCCCACGGGGGCTGGATCTAATTCCGGGCGGGGAAGCAAAAGAAGGAAGGCTACTATCGGGCCATCGAGCGTCACCGACGATGCCGAGCGGCAGCCGCCGCCGCGCTCCGGCCATAGGGTGTGCTTGGTGGCACATAGGTATCATCGCTGGACTCCGGAGACTCGCTGGGCTCAGGAGAGTTGCTGGATTCCCAGGAGTCTTCGCTGCTGCTGGAGGAGGCGGCAAAGGGGACAGAAGCAGGTCCAGCGCCCGTGGCTGTGTCCTGCGGGCTGCTTCCTCCGGGGCAGCACTCCAGCCTTTCACCCTCCTCGTCGAAGACCTTGAAGAACAAGGTGGATGCGCCATTGTATTCGAAGTGAATCGCGAGGGCTCCCTCGGCGCGGCAGGCTCGGGCGACCTCACCCCATCCGCGGGTCATGAAGACGTCTTGGGGGGGGGGGCACCACCTCGACCTCTGCTCCAGTGGCCAGGCTGCAGCACCCAGCGTGCTGCTGCCACAGCTCAAGTGGCCCCCTCGGGGGCAGCTCGTTGGCAAAAAACCTCGGGAGCCGGATCCATGAATTGGGCGGCATTGCCACCCACACCATGAACTCTCGCGAGCTGCCCTCGGTGTGAGTCTGTGGCACGGTCGGCAAGGCAATGGAGGCCCGTCCTCCATCGCTGAGGACCGCTCGATGGCGCACGTCTTCATTCCGGGCATGTGCGTACAGGGGAAGGGGGAAGCCAGGCGGAGGACTCAATTTCCAAGGCCTGGTAACCTCTCGTCGCGCGCTGGCGTCATGAGGAAGGCGGAGCCGCTTCTTCGGTGGGAGAGGATCAAGCCCCTCCCTAGGGGCCTTACCCTTTTCGGCCGCCGAGAACCTCCTAATCGGCGCCATGGGAGCAAGACAGAGCAAGAGAAGAAATGTGGAGCAAGAAGATGGAGGAAGAAATGAGTGGGGGGGGGGGAGGCACTGCCCCTTCCCCCACGTTTATAGCCAAGGAAGGCCAACCGCCGGCCTCCACGACCTCGCGCCATGATGATCTTCTGCATGCCTCATCGTCCCGTCAAGTCGAACAGTTGCCGAGGCAGCATGGGGAAGTGGCGACGCCCACGTCCCATCAATCGCCATGCGTCATCAAGGCCGCAAGCGGTTAGGGTCCGCGGCACTCCGCACTTGCCCTTTGGCTTCGCCTGGAAGCCAAGTCCAAGCGCACCTTGGGCCCCGGGGCTACGGTCGGTGTTCTGGATATGGGGACATCTAGACTTGCCTGCCTGCGGCCCACTGCATGGCTCCATCAACGACCTGGTACGGTCCAGCTTCAGCATCAACGACTCAAGACACTCACGAGGGGCCAAGCCTCGCGAGGCGGACGACAAGAAGACCCCTAAGGGGATCGGCCTCCTCAGGCTGGCTCCCGAGGGGCGGAGAGTTCTATGCAAGGTGCACCTCATGAGGCTCAGCTGACGTGAGCCATGACGACCAAGGCCAGGCGAGCACTAGCAGGCACAGAGCGCCAGTTTCCTCTTTGGTGCAAGGGAGGCAAGCCGCAGGCGCGGAGTCCCGAGGAACCAGCCAAAGGTTTCCATTCTGGTGCAACAAGACCAAGACCGCCAGGACGGAGGTCATCACCGAGCCCATCGCAGCATCACAACCAGAGTCTTTTCGCAGGCGAAGACCACTTTAGTGAGGATAGGATGTACTACTTGTCCCCTTTCAAATCTGGCCGTTGTGGTATTCCTTCCTGCCAACATTTGGGAAGAGGACCAAGGCCACTAAAAATAGGACTTATCCACCACCATAGAGGGGCGGCTAGTTCAGATCGGGGGGAAGAGATCCATTCTCACCCGACCACCTCACCAGAGCTCAAGAACACTTCACCTCCTGAGGCCAGTTCATCCATTGTACTAGTTCATCCTCAACCCTTCGAGGCAATCCACCAAAACACTGGAGTAGGGTATTACACCGCAAGGTGGCCCAAACCAGGATAAACTGTTGTGTCTCTTTGTCTCTTTGAGCCCGACGCGCTAGGCTTAGGAGGATTGCGAGTAGGCAGGCTGCATAGGTTGAGATCTCCACACGCACCCCAGATTTCGAACCTTTCAAGGGTTTGCAGAACCCGTAATTCGACACCGAGTTTGAGTAATCGGTCAAACCGAGTTGAGGTTTTACCCTACCCCTACACATCAGTCCCATCAAGATGACTATATCGGTCCCACCGAAATTCCTAACGTTCACATTATTACATAAATCGGTCTGACCGAGTTTGCTGATTCGGTCCCACCGAGTTTGGGATCTGTGTGTAACGACTAGATTTTGTGTGGAGGCTATATATACCCCTCCACCCACTCTTCATTCATGGAGAGAGCCATCAGAACAAACCTACACTTCGACTACTCATTTTCTAAGAGAGAACCACCTACTCATGTGTTGAGGCCAAGATATTCCAATCCTACCATATGAATCTTGATCTCTAGCCTTCCCCAAGTTTCTTTCCACTCAAATCATCTTTCCACCATAGCCAAATCTGTGAGAGAGAGTTGAGTGTTGGGGAGACTATCACTTGAAGCACAAGAGCAAGGAGTTCATCAACAACACACCATCTATTACCTTTTGGAGAGTGGTGTCTCCTAGATTGGTTAGGTGTCACTTGGGAGGCTCCGTCAAGATTGTGGAGTTGAACCAAGGAGTTTGTAAGGGCAAGGAGATCGCCTACTTTGTGAAGATCTACCCTAGTGAGGCAAGTCCTTCGTGGGCGATGACCATGATGGGATAGACAAGGTTGCTTCTTCATGGACCCTTCGTGGGTGGAGCCCTCCGTGGACTCGCACAACCGTTACCCTTCGTGGGTTGAAGTCTCCATCAACGTGGATGTACGATAGCACCACCTATCGGAACCACGCCAAAAATCTTCGTGTCTCCAATTGCGTTTGCACACTCCAATCCCATCCCTTTACTTTCTTGCAAGTTGCATGCTTTACTTTCCGCTGCTCATATACTCTTTGCATGCTTGCTTGATTTGTAATGTGTGTGCTTGAAATTGTGTTAATCTACCACCTCAACTTGGAAAACTTAAAAACTGCCAACTTTGTTTGTTGAGGGTCTAATCACCCCCCTCTAGACACCTCTTCTCGATCCTTTCAATTGGGATTAGAGCATTGGTCTCCATTGCTTTGGTTTAATCACCATTGGAGGAAGATGGATGAGTCTATGTTGGGAAGTCTTAGACGTAGAGTGCCTATGCTTGATGGAGAGTTCTTTAGTGAGTGTAAAATGAGATGCTTGGAATTTTTCATGAATATCACTTGAACAAGTACATTACTACTCCTGGTGAACCCCTTATTGATCCCTTGCATCCTACCCATGACGAGTCTCTTGACATGATTCACAATCTTAGAACTATCAATCTTATCACTAGAGGATTGCCTAGAAATTTGATTGGTCACTTGCCTACTCTTGATTGTGCTTATACTATATGGAGATTTCTTGAGGAACGATTTCCAGATTATTCCTTGAAAAACTTAGATGAGATTCTTTACAAGTCTATTGCTTTGAATAAGATGAATCCCAATGATCCTAAGTTTGGAGATTGTTTATTTGAGGTTACCAATCTTATGCGTGCCAAAGGACATGTTGGAATCATTAGCAATATTATTTTTGAAGCTATTAGAATTCATAGAGATGAACATTGTCAAAATCATATATCTAATGAATCACTCTCTCTAGGAAATGATCATTTGCAAGATGATGTTGAACATGGATACTATGATGAAGATGATGATAATGACTTTGATCTTGAAGAGTCTATGAGACACTTTGGTCTTATGGCTAATCTTCGCGGCTACATGGCTGGAGGAAAGGAATGGGTCCTTGATAGTGGATGTACCGATCACATGAATGGAGATAAAAATATGTTTCATGAGCTTGCTGAAAACAATGGCCCTCGAAAGTATGCCACTTTCGGTGATAACTCAAAGGGTAAGGTGGTTGGCCTCAGTAAGGTGGCCATCTCACATGACAACTCCATACAAAATGTTATGCTCATTGAATCTCTTGGCTATAATCTTCTTTTTGTATCTAGACTAGCTGACTTTGGTTTCAATGTCCTATTTACTAAAGTAGATTGCCAAGTGTTTCAACGAGATAATCATAAAATGGTCTTTACCGGCATACGTAGAGGTGATCTATACATTGTTGACTTCACTAAAAAGGCTCAACCTAGAACTTGCTTAATTGCTAAATCTTCCAAAGGCTGGTTGTGGCATAGACGGTTAGGTCATGTGGGCATGCGAAACCTTGACAAGCTTATTAAAGCTATCATATCCTTGGTGTTAAAGATGTCATATTTGATAAGGATAGACTTTGCAGCGCTTGCCAAGCAGGAAAACAGGTTGGAGGAAGCCACCCCGTGAAGAACATCATGACCACGAGAAGACCGCTCGAGCTACTTCACATGGATCTCTTCGGTCCCAACGCCTACAAGAGTTTCAGTGGTAACTCGTTTGGACTAGTCATCGTTGATGATTTTTCAAGATTTACGTGGTTGTTCTTTCTCGATGATAAATCGCAGGTTCAAAAGATCTTCAAAAACTCCGCTAAGAAGGCCCAAAACCAATTTAAAGTCAAGATCAAGAAGGTTCGCAGCGACAACGGAACGGAGTTCAAGAACGCCAATGTGGACACCTTTCTTGATGAAGAAGGGATCTCACATGAGTTCTCGGCTACATACACACCTCAACAAAATGGAGTTGTTGAGAGGAAGAACCGAACGCTCATCGAAATGGCGAGAACGATGCTTGATGAGTAGAAGATGCCAAAACACTTTTGGCAGAAGCGATTGAGACAACTTGTCATGCAACAAATTGTCTATATCTTCACAAGCTACTCGGCAAGACGGCATACGAGCTCCTCACAGGTAACAAACCCCAAGTCGGATACTTTCGGATATTCGTCTCAAAGTATTACATTCTTGACAAGCATTGTCGTTCGAAATTTGCTCCTAAGTCTCATGAAGGTTTCCTACTCGGTTATGGCTCAAACTCTCACACTTACCGTATCTACAAAAATTTCACCCGTAAGGTTGAAGAGACGGTAGATGTGAAGTTTGATGAATCTAACGGCTCGCAAGTAGAGCAATTGCCAATTGATGTAGGTGACAAAGATCCTTCGGAAGCAATCCAAGACTTGTCTATCGGCAAGATTCACCCAACGAAGGTGAAGGAGAGTACCTCGTCTGTCCAAGTGGAAGCCTCAACCTCACGCCAAGGTGAACCACGAGTTGACTTGGAGGCATCCACGAGTGGGACACGTCAAGACGGTGAGAACGAGGATGTACAACAAGATGAACCTCGACGACCTCCTTCTCCACGTCCATAGGAGAACGATCACGCCAACAACAACGAAGAAAGACAAGAAGAAGAAAAAGACAATGAAGAGGATGTTCCTCCCCGACCCAAACAAAAGCTATCATGAGTTTGAGCAAGAGTCTCAAGAGATCATCTCGTCGAACAAATATTTGATGACATTCAAACCGGGAGAATTACTCGCTCTAAAAATTGTTTGGCTAACTTTTGTGAACATTACTCATTTAATTTTAGCATTGAACCTATGAAGATTGAAGAATCATTGGAGGATCCGAATTGGATAAATGCCATGCACGAAGAGCTACACAACTTTGAGAGGAACCAAGTATGGACGTTGGTTGAGAAGCCCGATGAGAAGCACAATGTCATTGGAACCAAATGGGTATTTTGGAACAAGCAAGATGAAGATGGACAAGTTGTACGCAACAAGGCTCGTCTCTTTGCTCAAGGCTACACTCAAGTCGAAGGTATGGACTATGGTGAGACTTATGCTCCCATTGCTAGACTTGAGTCCATTCGCATCTTACTTGCCTATGCCAATCATCATGACATTACCTTATATCAAATGGACATCAAAAGTGCTTTTCTTAATTGTGAAATAGAGGAGGAAGTTTATGTTAAACAACCTCCCGGCTTTGTTAATCCTAAGAAACCCAATCATGTTTACAAACTTCACAAAGCTCTTTATGGTCTTAAGCAAACTCCTATAGCTTGGTATAAATGCTTGACTAAGTTTCTTCTTGATAAAGGGTTTGAAATTGGTAAAATTGATTCTACATTCTTTACCAAAAGGGTTAATGGAGAATTATTTGTGTGCCAAATTTATGTTGATGATATCATATTTGGATCAACTAACCCTCATTTTAGTGAGAAGTTTGGGAAGCTTATGTCGGAGAAGTTTGAGATGTCTATGATGAGTGAACTCAAGTTCTTTCTTGGTTTGCAAATCAAGAAAACTAAGGAGGGAACCTTTACCTTTCAAACGAAGTATACCAAGGACTTTTCAAGAAGTTCAACATGCAAGAATGCAAATGTATGAATACCCCCATGCCTACTAGTGGACATCTTGACTTGACAAAGGATGGCGAACCGGTTGACCAAAAGGTTTACCGCTCTATGATTGGTTCATTGTTATATCTATGTGCCTCCCGTCCCGATATCATGCTAAGTGTGTGCATGTGTGCACGATATCAAGCGGCCCCCAAAGAATGTCATCTTAAGGCCGTGAAAAGGATAGTGAGATACTTAATACATACACCAAATTTTGGCATTTGGTATCCTAAGAGGTCTTCTTTTGATCTTGTTGGCTACTCCGACTCGTACTATGTCGGTGACAAGGTTGATAGAAAGTCCACTTTGGGTACTTGTCAATTTCTTGGTAGATCTATTGTGTCTTGGTCCTCCAAGAAACAAAACTCGGTATCCTTATCCACCACCGAAGCGGAATACATTGCCGCTGGTTCACGGTGTGCTCATTTAATTTGGATGACCCAAACTCTTAAAGATTATGGGATATATGTGAAACATGTTCCATTGCTTTGTGACAATGAGAGTGCTATTAAGATTGCTCATAATCCCGTGCAACATTCTTGAACTAAGCATATTGAAGTTCATCATCATTTCATTCAAGATCATGTTGCTAAGGGAGATATCAAACTTAAGCATGTTCGTACCGACAAGCAATTGGCGGATATATTCACTAAACCACTTGATGAGAAAGTGTTTTGCAGGTTGAGAGGTGAATTGAACATCATTGATGCCTCAAATTTGGAGTAGAAACTCCATGTGGATGCATGCAAGGCATGAGCCTTACTTTGTTAATCCTTGACCATTCTCTTATCATGATGATCATATGTCTTGGATACTCCTGTACTCTTGCATGCTATCTAACCTTTGTAGGTACTTGGATAAGCCCAATTCTATGAGATTGTAACTCAATCACACTTTGAGCAATCTATACATCTCCAAGTCTCTATAAAATGGTGGATGAAGACAAGGAAGCACGAATCCATTCAATATATCCTTTGACAAATTTATGTATCAATTTCATGATTTTCATTTTGGATACACAAGTGCTCTTCCTTGCAAGATTAACCCATGTGGGAAGATGAACTTCAACTACAAGTGATACTCCCAACTCTTGATGATCTACATCAACTTGAGCACCCTACACAAGTTCAACTACATGACCAAGTTCATCACCACCACCCAAGGTATGTCCATTCCATCTTAGAGAAGCTTAACCCCAAGACATGGGTCAAAGCAGCTCAACAAGACGCGAATACATTAAAATGCTTAAACGAAAAATGGTAACCCCATTTTGAGCTTAAACAATGACTATGACTATGATCAAGTGTCTTCACTTGACTCCTAAGTTAATATACTCTAACATAGGTGACTTTGTCGCCAACCAATTCTAGATGAAGTTCTCTGTTGTTTCTTTGTGCCCTTGCATTTGTCTCATGCATGCTCCCTTTCAAAAAAAAACTTCATCTAGATTTCTCTTCTTTTTTTTTCTCTGTTATTTTCTGCATTTCCCAGCATCCAATTCATTGCAAATCCATCAGTTAATTCGTTGATTATCCTTGTGAGATCTTATTTGCCTAGTGAGCTGAGGTGACAAAAAGTTACTCTCTGGGTTGAACTCGGTCTCACCGGATTGGTTTCTTCGGCCAAACCGAATCAACTCGGTGCCACCGATTGCAACCACTCGGTGCTACCGATTTTAGTCCTGAGACAAACTCCGAGTCACTTGCATTCTACATATTTGTCCGAGCTCCACTCTTTGTAACTTGTCCTCTACCATCATCAATATTACACATGGCTTTGTAATGTCACTCTAGGACCAAACCTGCTTGACTCATGCTCCAGAAGTCCTTTCTTGGAAATTGATGTCAAAGGGGGAGAGAGAGCACACCAAAGCTTATCACATAGGAGAGAATGCACTCATAAAAGCTTCTCCTGATGCTCTTATTCTTAAGAGGAAAGTTGTCTCATGTCTTCAAGAGGGGAAAGACATGATAGTATATGTTATGACCTTATCTTGCTCTAGTTAGGATATTTTTCTTGTTTGCTCTGATTTTCTGCTACCCTATCTACTCCCATTATCCCTTGTCAGATTCAGGGGGAGAAAGACATGTAAGGGAAGAAAATCTTTGGAATTCATTGCATATCTTTATTCTTTGGGACATGTCAATATCCAAATAGAGTACCTAGTACCCACACTCTACATGTCATCCCAGTCTTGGTATTCTTGTGTTCCTTAGTTCTTGATCTGTCCAGTAGATGTTCTTGTGTTATCTAACCTTGTTTACCCAGGTACATCTTCTTCAAGCTAGCTCAAGACCATATGGTAAGCATATGGATCACACTCATATGCATGAAGATCTCTTGCTATGGTACATATTGATTGCAAGATAGACTCATGAACATGAAGGTATATTTCCAGCATCTACATCATTGGCTCTGATGCATATAGCCAAGACACATGTAACTCATTGCTTGCTCTGACGTGTTATGCATTCTCATACTCTTATATTCTATCTTCACATGATTGCGTACATGTAGGGGGAGCCAATGCATGTTGCATGTCTTTCCAAAGCTTTACTTGCTATTTTCTTATATCCTTATCTAAAGCTTTGATGTATGTTGTCATCAATTACCAAAAATTGGGAGATTGAAAGCACAAGTGCTCCCTAGGTGATTTTGGTAATTCATGATAACATATCTTTTGTTGGACTAATACTTCTACCTAGTGCATTTCTGATAAGTTCAACATTGGAGTGGCATGGACATGGACAAGAGGATGTGGAACCCCTTCAAGATGCTAAGGACAAATATTGGGAAAAGCTCAAGACTCTATATTTTCTATTTTACTGACCCAAGATCACATTGAGTCCATAGGAAAGCCAATACTATTAAAAGGGGATGAGGTGTTGCTTAATGGCTTGCTTGCTCAAAGTGCTTAGTGATATGCTCCAAAACCCTCAGCCACTTTCTCACATCCACTTATGTCCTAAACCTAAATGTCAAACTCGGCCACACCGAATTTTTCTATCCGGCGCCATCGAGTTTCATCATATTCAGCCACTTCTAAACCCTAGTTACTTCAGTCTCACCGATGGGATCTCGGTCTCACCGAGATGGGCTTGCAATCTCTCTGTGATCTGGTGCAACATTTTTGGTCTAACCGAGTTGGTGCAGTCGGTCCCACCAAGTTTGCTTGACCAATCCTTCGTCTACTTATTACCAAAATCGGTCTCACCGAGTTTGAGTAATCGGTCAAACCGAGTTGAGGTTTTACCCTACCCCTGCATATCGGTCCCACCGAGATGACTATATCGGTCCCACTGAAATTCCTAACGTTCACATTTTTAACTAAATCGGTCTGACCGAGTTTGGGAATCTATGTGTAACGGCTAGATTTTGTGTGGAGGCTATATATACCCCTCCACCCACTCTTCATTCGTGGAGAGAGCCATCAGAACAAATTTACACTTTCACTATTCATTTTCTGAGAGAGAACCACCTACTCATGTGTTGAGTCCAAGATATTCTAATCCTACCATATGAATCTTGATCTCTAGCCTTCCCCAAGTTGCTTTCCACTCAAATCATCTTTCCACCATAACCAAATTTGTGAGAGAGAGTTGAGCGTTGGGGAGACTATCACTTGAAGCACAAGAGCAAGGAGTTCCTCAACAACACACCATCTATTACCTTTTGAAGAGTGGTGTCTCCTAGATTGGTTAGGTGTCACTTGGGAGCCTCCGTTAAGATTGTGGAGTTGAACCAAGGAGTTTATAAGGGCAAGGAGGTCGCCTACTTCGTGAAGATTTTATCCTAGTGAGGCAAGTCCTTCGTGGGCGATGGCCATGATGGGATAGACAAGGTTGCTTCTTCGTGGACCCTTTGTGGGTGGAGCCCTCCGTGGACTCGCGCAACCATTATCCTCCGTGGGTTGAAGTCTCCATCAACGTGGATGTACGATAGCACCACCTATCGGAACCACGCCAAAAATCTTTGTGTCTCCAATTGCGTTTGCACTCCAATCCCATCCCTTTACTTTCTTGCAAGTTGCATACTTTACTTTCCGCTGCTCATATACGCTTTGCATGCTTGCTTGAATTGTAATGTGTGTGCTTGAAATTGTGTTAATCTACCACCTCAACCTGAAAAACTTAAAAACTGCCAACTTTGTTTGTTGAGGGTCTAATCACCCCCCTAGACACCTCTTCTCGATCCTTTCACCACCGCCGAGGCAACACTGGCGTACACATCCGTTGTCTTGCCCGGTCGCAGGTCACTGTCGTTCCCTTCCCCTCCTGCCGAAGAACATCCTGATGGTGCTCGCTCTGATGAGCGGCGCTGCCAAACATGGGGAAGCGAGCCACCCTTTGCGCTCAAGCATATACCTCCAGGGCTTACGCTGTCCAATGAGTGGGCTGTCGGACATGGGAAAGATAATGGAGATCCGTCGCGGCCAACCATAGACTGGTCATGGGTATCCGTGTCGTGAGAATGGATAGTACGGTATAGTTGTTAGTTTAAAAATGCGAAATGTAATGAATTTCGTCCGGTTTATGTGAAAATTCGCCGTGTTTGCACGAATTTCATCTGGTTAGTTCAAATAGTGGTTGAAATGTATATGTGCAGCGTTGGATGACCGTCTCCCGCATATGTGTCCGCGGACTGGTTACTCCCTATTCCACAGATAAATGACAGAACAAATTTGCGGGTGAGCGTTGGAGATGCCCTAAACTTGTGAGGTTAGTTTGGCTCGTGTAGGCTTGGTCTTTTATAGTTTTTCGTTCAGGCATATGAAGAAGATCAAGATTTGAATGCTGAAACTAGAGGTTGTCCTATTTATAATTGTAAAATAAAATATATTAACATAAAATGGTCGTGCGTGCATAATTTCGTTAAGTGACGGATTAATACAAGTTCATATATTTATTTTGTAAATCTGTAAAATAGTCCTAACTCGTTATGTGACGGACTAATACGAGTTCAGTGGCGATGGTCGTGCGTGCAATACACGGTGATTTGACGGGCATGATCTTCATTCATCAATTTAAAGAACGGAATGATGAACGGAAGTTATAATGGCAAGTTGACAACTTGGCCCTACCCGTAGTCAGGTACTCGTATCTTACGACGTCTGCCTCAAGCCTTCCAACGTGCTCTTTGGGATCTCAGTAAGATCTCCAACTGAGCTGGAGTCTGAAGGACTAATTTGGTCCATACATTTGCACTGTTCTTTCTAGTCAAACTACACCAGCAGCACAGGTTTACAATAATAGGGCGAACATATTCTTGAGCGAGGCCGGCACAGACCAGCAGGTACATGGCTTTTAGGGTCTGTTTGGTTTGAGCCAGCGCCAGCCTTGCCAATCGTTGGCTTGCCAAAATATTGGCGCAGGAATCAGCCGCCCATGCCTTGCCAAAATATTGGGTGAGAATTGAACTAGAGATGTTGTGGAGGCGTGGGCGTGCCAATTATTTGGCATGCAACCAAATGGATACCTAGAGTTGGTCAACTACCAATATTTTGGCAGGGCGCCTTGAGGCAATGATCCAAACAGCCCCTTATAGTTCCCACTTGGACACAGAATTCCATCTCCTTTTACAGACTTTTTATTTATATATCATTATCAGTATGCACGCAGTGTGAAACCCTAGCGAAGTTATTGTCATCCATGCAATTTTGGTTCTTCCTGCGCAACTGTGTTCCACACATGCAAGCGAAGCCGATCGCGACATCGTCTGAAGATCCATATGATTTTTCATTTGCACCCTGCAATTTGTTTCTGAAGCAGAGACTTGTCTCCCGTAATTAATACACAAATATCAGGGGAGCAAAAATGATAGTTTGCGGAAGGATAAAGCTTGGTTTACTTTGTGACAAATGGCTCAGTGCTACGAGGGAAACGATTTTGCCTATAGGGCCGGCAGCACAAAATATTCAGATAATCATCATTACATCTAACAGAATGTTGGAGCTTTTCATCATGCGAAGATGCCCCTCGTCTCCTTAGTGGTGCCACAGACAGGCCTCCCCATCCGTTCTTGCTAATTATTCTCTTAATTAATGTTAAGCATCAATCCATCGTGCTCATGTTTCTTTTAGTAAAATCTTGAACAGTTTGAATGATATGCATTAGGAGGAGGAGGAGGATTGGATATGGTGGTAGTGCACTTTTGGTTGAGGAGCTGTACCCAACACTTTTGTCCAACCATTCTTTGTCTCCCAAGCAAACAGCCCGGCTATAACACTAGGTCACACTGATCTGCTCTGATGCGCATTTTGACCAGAAAGCTCAAAAAGCTATCCAACCCAACAGCAATCGCCACCACAAGTGCCTTTAGTTCGTCCGTAAAGTTCACGCCTATATCTTTATGGGCTTGACTAAAAGATCTGTATTTGCTAGCAGCACATTTATAGTCTTCAGGAAACCACAGGTACTCCTACCTATTTGTGTATAATGCTGCTTGCGATATGTGCATAATTTCATTATTTTGGTAGCACATTTCTTTTTATTTCTTCTTAGTATGAAAAATACATGGACATTAAAAAAACAAGGTTTGACCATTTATACGTTCATGTGTAACTAATAAAATTTTCATCTCTGTTCACATATACACACGCTTAAACTGTCACTTGACTCGAAAAGTCCTTTCTCAACTCGAGCTCCTACGAGCTCGGTATGAACAGTAAAATTCAAAAAAATGAAAATAAATTCTGAAAAATCTGATTTTCTTTGGCAAACATTGACAAATGTTTTCGGTGCTTGCAAAAATTATCATGAAATAACACTCGTGAAAGTCAAGGCAAAATCAATCGATGCTCCAAAAATGCTATTTTCAGAAGTCTGTGATCTGAAACATTCATAAATGTTTTCTACAAAAATTTCAGGTATTTTGAATTATTTTCATTTTTTGAATTTTACTGAGCTGAGATAGTCCGTGTCAGGGAGTGAGCCCTTGGGTCTAAACCAGCCCACGCTTAAACTATATATAGAAGTCAGGATGTATATTCGTACTAAAACAAAAAAAGCAAATGATAGTGCAATACCATAGTAAAAAATGTATACAGCAAAGTCATGTATAATTGTATTTTAGAAACAAAAATCATTGATTTCTCATCAGACAATTATTATCAATGTACCACTATAAAAGTATGCTAGTATACCATTACAAACATTATAATTACTCCAGTACCATTGCAACGACATGAAACCATTGCAACGACATGAAACACGTTCAAATGAAAACACCTAAACCGCCTCAAGGTGGTGGCCGCCAAGGCGACGCGCAAACTGAAAATCATCATATCTTAGCCTCCATAGTTTGTTCCCATTCAAACACTTCAATTCCTTCCAAAATTAAAAGTTTGGCACATCAAGCAACCATGGACATAGTCGGCAACACCCAATCACATGCCAGTGTTGTGTGCACCATCCCTTACGGCGACATTTGCACCGTTCCTTCCTCCTTTGATGTGTGCATTGTGCTTTTCTTTGAGGTTCCTGAAACGTATGTTGATATCATGATGGGTGTTCATGCGGTCATCTCTCGCCCAACCTACCTTGATTTGGAGCCTACACGACTCCATCTCCACTTTAATTTGGAGCATCTTCTCCTCAATGTCTAGTGGACGCCGTTTGCTCTGTTGCATAGCCTCCCATCCCGCCTTCTTCTCTTCATTCTTCTTCCCCTCCATCTCTAGCTTTTCTTGCTTCCTCTTGTTGGTGTACTCGTTTCTTACCCTTCTTGTCCTCATCAACTCATCGTTCTTTTTTTCATTGCCTCCACCTCTCCTTCCCTCTTGAGCTTCTGCTTTTCTCTCTTCCTACCGCCGGGTCGGCCCGTGCTAGCTGGTGGAATGGTACTTGTAGTCACATTTGCCCTTTCCTCTTGATCAACATCATCTCGGATGTCATCCATCTCCACGGAGGAATTTGCGCCCTTCAAAGATTGGACCACCGTCCTCATTCCTCGTCTTCCAGTTCTCATGCTCTTCCAACAAAACCCAACAATTTTGGAGGCAAAATGATTTTCCCTTCAACTTGGCCATATATTTGTACCTCTCTTAGGCTATCTCATCCTAGAACAAACAAATGCACAAGTTCATGCAAATGCTCAAAATAATGGGAATGTGGCAATAAAAACAACCCTATTGTTTTACATATTGACCATAGAACCACTAGAAAGAGCGTGCTTCACTTGCTTCTTACACCCCGCCCAACGGTTGCACATCTTTTGAATTGTACCCCCTCGATTTGTGAGAGATTTGAGGCTAAGTTTTTTTTCTCCGCCTATGATGAAATATGAAACTTTCCTTGTTGTGCATCTAATATTTGTCTGTCGCTTGATCCTTCCCGGTGATCGCTCGAGGAAGATATTTTTGCATGCTCGGACAAGCGCAACATCCTCATCGGGCTTAAAGTTGCTTCCCCAAGTGGCCTCCTAGTTTGACAAGTTAGCGACATATATTTGATCAAATTCCATATCATTAACTTAGTAATGATCAAAAGCGACAATGATGTGCCCTCGAGATCGGCATGTTTTGTCACAGAATCACTAATCATACTATTCAGAAATCGTTCATCGTTGAGGGTCAAATCCCCAAAGTTTAGAAAGTCATCGCTAAATCTTAAACATTACACATTTGCCAACAATTTTTCACGGTTACCTCGCATTCAATCAAACAAAAGGCGCATGACTGGAAAGTGGCCCTTGTTTCTTCAGCCGCATGGAAGAAGCGAGAAGGGGCAAAGGAACCGTTGGCGCCCTTCCCTTTCTTCTTATTTGTTCACTTTGCTAAAGAACGATGTGGCCCTGAAAGGGGGAGGCCGTTGCCTCCACGGGAGGCATAGGCGCCTCCGCTCGGGAGTTTTTGCCGACATGATCGAGGTTGTTCGTCGGAGGTGCAGTAGACGCGAACGTTGAAGTCACCGGTCCCGACTCCAAATGCCCACCCCAACTGCACTAGGCGGGATCAGACACGGGGGTCAAGGAGGCAGCCATGGCTTCGTTAGCCGGGATTGGGGATGATGGGAAGCGGTTAGTGGCGCCGCTACGGGAGGGCGGGGGGCAGCTCGGGCTGGAAGAGCAACGTGAATGGAAAATTAATGTATTTCGCGACAATCCATCTTTCAGATGGAGTGCGCTCCAAATGCCCACCCAACCGCCAAATATGGAGGGTCATGAGCCGTATATGGAGTGTGTTGCATAAATTATGTCGACCAATGATGGGATGACAACTCCAGCATAGTGGTCTTTTCCACGAAAATCACCATATTGCCGGCTATTATGGCGTCCGGACCGATATGGCGACTCTGCTAGAGTTGCTTTAGAGATATTCGTTACTAGTCTTATCGAGAAAAAGATCAGATCTATTATCAAGACTCATCAAAAGTGCAAAGCATCTCAAACATAATAAAAATTACATCAAGGTCTATCGACCAATGAACGACCATTGTTGTTGCCAGAATGAGCCGTCGACAGGTGGCCATCATTGCTCCCTTGGAAGAGCCGCCCTGACCTTATCGATAACAGTTGGCAAGTCTTCGTGCATGTGCCCCTAAGGACCATCGCTTGGAGCCGCAGTCTTAGCCATTGAGTCCTTGAATCGATTTGAAGAACCCCACACCAAATCTTGTTGTTGCTACACACGAGGGAAACCCTAACCTCGTCGCTTCGAGGAGCTGGTAGAAATATACGCCGGAGCTCCATCTAATCCGTCCAATGGACGAAATTGAGGAGGAATACCAAATATTAAGATATGTTGGAGTACCAGGCTTACAAAAAAAGATAGATTACCGACCGTGATTTTATTACATTGTCAAAGATTTATCTATTCAGATAAAAATCATTAGCAAGAAAATCTAAAGGGATGAAAAACTGGTGGAAGGATGGGACAATGTATGTGGAGAGAACAAACCAAATGTAGGCGAAATGACCTCCCGGTTCCTGAATGTGTGCTGCTACCACTAGAGCCAACGAGTATTGGTGACTGATTAGCAACATGATACTTTAGGAAATAACTAGACGATCCAATTTATTTCAAATAGTGAAATTTTTAGGAAACATGAACATGTTTAGAAAATTTTGAACAACTTTTGAAAATCCAAACTTTTTTGAAAAAAGCCAACATTTCTTGAAATAGTGATTTTCAAAAAAATATGATTTACTTATTTTCGAAATTCTGCATTTTTTTTGAAAATGCAAACTTTTTTGTAACCACCAAATATTGTTTGAATTTGTGAAAAAAAAACAATTTAAAACAGGAACAATATTTTGGATTCCAAACATTTTTTTTTGAAGAAAGCAAATTCTCTGAAATTTCTGAACATTTTTTGAAAACAAGAACTATTTTTGAAAAATCAAACAGCATTTAAAATTTTCAAACATTTTTTGAAAACATTTAGCATCGTGTCTTGTCTAAGTTGCTAAATTGTGAGATTGTGAAGAATTTTAGAACAATCCAAACATGTTTTTGGGAACACACACATTTTTTGAATATTTGAATACTTTATGAAAATTCTGAACAAATTCTCAAAAACGCTAACAATTTTTAAACATGAACAGTTTCTGAAAATCTGGTAATATTTTGACTAAGTCGGATAATTTTTCAAATTTTAAAAATAAAATCAAAACTCTGAACATTTTTGACAGAAACTAATTTTGAAATTCCCAAACATTTACTGAAAACGCGAACATTTATTTGAATTTTGAGAACAAAAAGTTGATAACAATGTTTGGAAAGCGCAATCTTTTTTGAAATTTCCGGACATTTTTTAAAAACTCGAACATTTATTGAATTGTGAGAACAAAATTTGATAATGGGACATTTTTTGAATAATTTCTGAAAAGTACGCGAATAATTTTTGAAATTCCGAAACATTTTTTAAAAACACAAACAATATTTGAATTTGTGAGACATGTTTTAATATTCTGAACAGTTTTTGATAATGGGAACATTTTCTTAGTTGCTGAACAATTTTTGAGAAGCACAAACATTTTTTGAAACGTGGACGTCATTTGAAAACAGGGACTGGATGTAAATATTCTGAACAGTTTTTTAAAAAGACGATTTTTTTAAATTATGGACAAAAATATGAAACCATGACCATATTTGAAAATTTTAACAAATTTTGATAATGTGAAATTTTTAACAAATTTTGAAAAACATGAATTTGTGAAACAATTTTTAAAACATGAACATTTCATTGCTTTGTTTTTAAATCCTAAACATTTTGTAAAACTGCGAACATTTTTTGAAAAAGAAAAATAAACTTGAAAATGAAACAGAAACAAAAAAGGAAAAAAAGGAAAAAGAAACAGGAAACAGGAAAAAAAAATAAGAAATGAAAAAGAAACAGAAAAGTGAGAAAAAGTGGAAAACCGATAAAAGAAACAAAAGCCCTGTTCAGGGAACGTTCTAAAAGGTTCACAAAACCGGATTGGGCAATTCCTAAGCTATCTACATAAGTGGCTCGACCCAAAAAGCGTCGCTCGGTCGCTCGTCCTATGCGAAGCGCCGGCGGTTTGCTGCAATGAGCGGCCAATAGGAAATTCCGTGTTTCTTCTCCTCAAGATTCTTCGTCAGTCTTCCTGCTCCTCCTGGTTCTTCTCTCTCAGGAGGTAAATGGATCTATCTCTTCTCATGCTGATCTTTCTCTTCTTTGCTAGGCTTTTAGGCGGCGAGGTGATTCTTTTCTCCTCCACCGTGGTTTCCTATTTCCTCTCTCATGGGAAGTAACACATGGTTGATTCGTCCCTTTTTTTGTTGGCAGATCACGTTTGGCATGTTAACCCCGACAAACATTATAGTTTCTATAGGTTGGTCAGATCCGTTGGCGCCCCTCTAGTTCCATGCTTCCCCTCATTTTTGAGGTTCCTCCCCGTGCCAATCCATCTATTTTGTGACGTTTTTCTTCATGTGTACAGGCCCGGTTCAGATCTAGCAGACAAGAGGTTTTATTTTGAATCCTACAGGGTGAAGGTAAAATGTTGCAACACTATCTCTTTATCCTTAGCTCATATTTTAGGGCTGAACTTACTCATATGTTGTATTGTTCGGTATTTTATCAATTCTGTTTTGTTTATGGGGAAAAGGAATATGATTTGTAATAGTGTCAGTTGCAAATTAGCAGTTGTGTTCTTGTAGAATTGTGTCATAGTGGTAGCTAGTACCTGGCTGAAGCTACTTGTCTCATTTTCAACAGTACATACTATGGATGTGTGCACCCGTATTTCTTCCCAACGTAACTTATGAGGAGTTGAATTATCCTCATAAATGTTTTGCTCCCCTTAAATCTGTTGAACTAAACAGTCTAGTACAAATTAACATAAATCATACCGTCAATTTTTTTGAATGATCGGCATAAAAAGAATGCTAGCTCTTCTTTGCAAATTTACACATAAATGACAGTTAATCATAGTGGCCAGTATATTTTGGCAAGATCCATAGATAGCCCCAATGAATTTGTGCACTTGTATTTCTTCCCAGTTGTACCAAGAAAATGCAATTTTTTCACACCAACCTATTCGAGAAAAGTTGAAACCAATTTTAAATGATCCTATCTGGGTTGGTGGGTGCTTATCGCTAATTTTTGTAAGTCTTTACTCCCTATGTCCTGTACATGATTTGTTCTGGATATAACTTACCTAGAGTTGATTTGTTTCTCTATAGTTTGTTCTCTAAAAAATCTGCCACTTAGGGCATGTACAATGATGCTATCTTATGATTGCCACATAAGATAAATGATGAGATGGAGGAGAGAGAACTCATAAAAAAAGGTTTGTCTTCTCTTATTTAAGAGAAGACAAGAGATGATCTCTTAGCACAATATGTCTCACCATGTTTTTAGGAATAACTAGTTATTTAAGATAAGGCTAAGAGATGATCCATTGTAGACAATTTTTTTATCATCTCTAAATTACATGCAAGACTTAAGATAAGACTATCTTATCAACCATTGTACATGCCCTTATGTTCTTTATGTATCCAGTGTACTCTAGTGCGTACAAGTGCTTTCATTATCTAGACTTAAGATAAGACTATCTCTAAAGGAGTATACAATATTTCTAGTGCGTACAAGTTTAACTATATCTGATCCCATCCTCTAGAGTATGTCCCTGTTGTATACAACTTTCTTTGAATTCAACTGTAGATCTTGCTTGAGAGAGTTCTTTGAATATTCTGCAATTTTTATACTAAAGCCTTATATACATACTTAATGTTGTTTTTCCATTATGTTCAAACAACTTTATTTCATCCACGAAGGGCTTTCATTCTGTAAGTTTTCTAATTTCATTTTACCATTACTGCTACTTCTTTGCAAATTCTCAATATGCGTAATATTAGGTGTTTAACACATCTTATCTTTGTACTTATTCAAGTATTTCTCCTTTTCATCTCTGTGTCAAGATATCATTCCTCACCTCTGCCTGCTTGTCTCATACAAAATGGCGAAGTTCGATCCGCACAAGGTTGACTTTGGTGGCCTTGGATGTTTCCACCAAGAAGAGTAAGAAACAGTTTTAGATGTCTTCAGAAAGAAAAGGAGAGTTGCCAATAGATGCTAGGTTTTCTGTTAAGATGGTTTCCACTTCTTTTCCTATCGTGTCATCCCTAGAATGCACATTTACTGTGTACTTCCTATGAATGACATATATTTTCACATATGAAAAGTACAGTACGACTGTGAGATGTTGTTTCCTTTCCTTTTGCTCGACTCGCCATAGTTAAGTATTTCATCACAAGAGAGAAACAAGTATGGGATAATAAACAAATTTCCTTTTTTTTTGGAAATTTGCAATTCTTCTGAACAAAATATTCATGGAGTTCTCGTTTTCTTCTGCCTTTGTCTTACATTATTGGTTGACCAGGGACACTCGTTGCTTCAATTCCTTCTACTTCCTCTAATATATTTAGCACTATCTGATTTTTTTTGTACATAACTAGATTAGCGAACAATCCCCAATTATTTAATAAAACATCAACAACTTTAAGTCTATTTTATCTAATGGATAAATTCAACATCATTTCTTCCTAATGAATATATACAAGCTGATGTCCTGCAAGTGGAGATGGTTTAGTTGTAATTTTTTCAAAGTAAGAGTATCAATCCCGTAGGGAGCACAGAAATCAATCTTTCATCTCTTGAATGATGCAAATAGAATGCTTGGAAATTGTTATTGATCCAAAGAAGAGATTTTATAATAGAAATGATGTTGCAACAGTAAAGGTGGATACTTCAAAGAAAAAGTAAATAACTAGAATTGCAAATAAGAGACTTGAGACAAATGCGTTTGAAGCTTTCTCAGGGAGTCCGGGATCCCCTTTAGTATGCATCTATTGCGGTGCCTAAACACAATGCTACTTTGGATTCCTAAGCCACCTTACATATTTATTTTAGTGGGCAGAGCTGGTACAGATACATGCATGCTCAAGGTAGCCCCGCATCACATAAGCCACCACCGTTCTTCCCCACTCCGGTTACCAAACGATGATTAAAGGGAAAAGGTCCCCATGGGTGCAGCCTGTAAGTGGTCTCTGTTTTATCCCCTACTGCAACCATCCGCTACGAAGGGAAATGGGGCCTCTCATGTCACCCACGTCCGCAACCACACGGTCCGCCAACAGTAATAACCTTCCGTCCAAAATTGGCTTACATTGGATGGTCGACTTCACCCAACTTCAAGAAGACTATTAACATGAATATGCAAAGAGGATACTAAATTCGAATATCAATGATCTATTACATACTAGGGTTCATCCATGTCCCCGAGAACTAAGGGATCTACTCACTCATGAAGGCAACAATCGTCATAACACCACATGCAAAAGCCATAGACAAATCACACATGTAATACACAAGTTACCCTCTGTTTAGAGTTCTTGACATTACAAAAGGGAAAAGGTAGATGGTGATGATGATGATGATGACAGTGGGGATGATGTTGGAGCCCTCTTGGTGAAGATGGTGGAGGCGGCGGCCTCCTCTTGCCGGTTCCTCCTTCTACGGCTAAGGTTCCTGCTTCTGGACGAGTTTCTTGTGTCTCTGGGTGTCTGATCCATGAGCCGTCTTCATGGGGTGAATATAGTAGACCGGGCGGCGGCGATGGCACTCCATATGACCACTCATACGGGCTGGCACAGTCATATGGAACACCGTCTTTTTCTCTGGAGTTTCTTCGATGATTGCCTCTTTGCCCAATTTGCTTCTTTATTTTTTGGTAGGTGACTATCACTTTCATTGCGTGATTCCACTACCATTTTCTGAGATTTCTTCCATATAATAATATTTGTTCGAAAAAGCATTATCTGAGGAAAATGACAAAAAGAAGTGTGTGAACATGGTAAAAGCCCATGAAGCTTAAAGGTTTGCTCGTACTCGAGCATATGCCGCAACTTGTAAGAAGGAGGTCATCTTAGTTATGAGATGTGAATAAACTGAAAATGAACGAGTCCATCATAAATCGAGAATTTGCATCATATGATAGGTTCGATCATGCGCCAACATATTTTGGTTTTTATTAGATGTGTATGAAGGCGTCCACACCTTACTATCAAACATTAAGAAGAGGTTTTTATTAGATGCGTATGAAGGCGTCCACACCTTACTATCAATCATTAAGAAGACACTCCTCAACTCTAAGTGATAGTCGCTCCCTTCCTTCAGTTGGACAAGCTCTTATGGTTTACTTTTTTACTCAAGTTATTCTCCTTCTTCCCTTTTATTTCTTGAATTACCAAGCCTACCCCATATCACTATAATTTTCTTCTTCCTCTTTTAGATGTGTGACATAAATGGTATGCTTGGTAGTCCAAGTTTGACTACTGGGAATTACAAAAATTCTTTTAACCCTCACATTTTGCTTTTACTGTAAAGAAAGCTTGTCCCCTTTTCATACCTGGCTCATTAGTTTAAAAAATTCGCCAAGTAATCATGAAATAAACTAAAATGAAGATCAATGCATCACAATAGGTTGTCAACTTCTCATTCCCGATTGATACTGAAGATGGGGAAGACTTATAATCATGATATAAAAGCAAAAATATCTAGCACACAAAGATGCAAAATCATACTAAGCAAATTCATAAAGATTATAATCGACCACTCATCAAATCATCCATGACTCCTCGGATAAAACTCACATCAAGAGATTATGACTGCCCTTACTTACTCAAACTAAACAAGAAAACTTTAACTAAAGTTCAACGAGAAAATAATAATAAGGGATACAAAAGGGCCTCAAAATCCCCCCAAGCTTAACATGCTAAGCTGGCTGGATTCATTTACTCTCCTTTTGGACGTGAAGCAGTGAAGCTAATGAGGACGTCGATCATGAGCTTGTTTTCTATCTCAGGTCCTTGATATGGGAATGGTAGAAGCGTAGTGTTTATTCCTGGTTGGCAATGATCCTCGGGCTCGTGTTAAGAGCCTCACGAGTCTTGATGGCTAGAGCCCTCTCCATCTCCCTAATTGGCTTGCATAGCTTTAATTTCAACCGTTAAATTATTAACATGTACTTCTGGTTGAGTCGAGTGTGTAGGGATGGTGGCATGTCTTTTCCTTGGAGGTCCCACTTGCATGCGGGCATCGATAGTGTGCATCTTACGTGCCCTTGGGTCGAACTCCTTGGATTCTCCCGAAGGCTCGTGGATAGTGAAGTTGCCAAAACCGCACTTAACAATGACAATGGAATTATCCGTGACGAAGTCGATCTTGTTCTCGTTGATGACGACCTTGATTGTGTTGATGGGGATGGTTGTTGGTTTCTTCCCCTTATCTCCATCCCCCTCTTCTACATCACTCATTGTAAAGGGTGGTTCCTTCGGATCTTCTTCCGAAGAGGGCCAATTGCACGAGCGTCCGAGCCTCTCTTTTATGCTTGCTGGAGAATAGCCTTCTTGCTCTAGATCATCCTCCTCTCGAGAGGAGGTTTGCTTGTTGTCCCACGAGCGATCCATCTCTTCCCCGCACCTCAAAACTCAAGAAGACTTGGACTAGATTGGTTCATTAGTTTTGATAGTGGTGTATATAAGAGGTTAGGGACACATGTTTTAATGAGATAAGGAAGTTTAAAAAGAATCAGAAACAAACCACACAAAATTGGGCGAAATTCTGTTAAGAATCGTAAAGAAATCACGATCGACGAGCTTTCATATGACCGCATCTGGTCGTTTGAGCGGTCGTATGAGATTCCTCACCGAGTCCTTTGCCCACAGAGCATTTGATGGCTCTTCTGACGATCGTGCCCGCTCATATCGGCGCCTGTTTAACCTTTCTGACCTACGTAGTCTCTTTCTTTCTTGTTTTTAGAGCCATGAACTCAAATGTTAGTTGCGGATGACAAAGTGTTCAACGGCTTTTCATACGACCACTACTGGTCATATGGGCATCTGTTTGCTGATTTTGCCCTCACGCTTAAGTAAATAGTGATCGAGATGGTTTTTCATACGACCGCTCCTAGTCATATGAGTGCCCGTTTAACTCTAAAAAACACACAAAAAATATAGAATAATATAATGGAGACGAATAAATATAATTCTTAAGGTGAACAAAAGAACCTACCTGCATCCCCTTGTATTTTTCGTTCTTTGTTTTTGGCATAGGCCTTCGTCCCAGGATTCTTCTCTCTTTGGGAAGGAGGCAATGACGTCTTTTGCAGCTTATAAAACAAATCGTTTTCTTCTCTTAACCTTAGTTTTGCGAGCGGCTCTTCTAACCCAATGAATCGCGGTCCAGTATCTTCAAGGGTATGAGTGGTCGCTCTATCCAGGGCCACCACCGTTCCATATGGGATACATATCCCTGAAGTGTTGTACCTATGCTCCTCTTTCACAAATGATATTTTCGTTAAAACTTCTTCTATCTTCTTGTAGTCTAAAATCTCAATGTCAAATTCCGGCAAAAGAAGAGACCACATTATCCAGCGAGGCTTAGTATCTTTGATGTCACGGACTTCTTTAATTGCTTGACAGTTAGTATAGAATATGACCTTTGTATCTATGATATAAGGTCTGAACTTTTCACAAGCGAAGATCACTGCATAAAGTTCCCTGTCATTCTTAGCATATTCTCTTTGAGCATCAGTAAGAGTATGATTTGCATAGAAAATAATACTAATTTCTTACCTACTTGCTTGTCCAAAACTGCACTTACCGCGTTGTCATTTGTTTCACATATCACTTCAAAAGGTATGTCCCAGTTTGGAGGTGTAATGATAGGGGCATTAAGTAGAGCATGTTTAACCTCCTCGAAGGCAGTTTTACACTCATTGTTGAAAGTGAAGGGAACATCTTTCTGCAAAAGGTTATTCGGGGGCTTTGAAATGCTAAAAAAATCTTTATAAAGTGCCTATAGAAGCTAACATGACCAAGAAAGCTCCTTATCCCTTTTATATCTCGAGGATAAGGGAGCTTTTCTATAACATCTATCTTTGCTTTGTCGACTTCTATACCTTTACCAGATATTTAGTTCCCTAAGAAAATACCTTCATTGACCATAAAATGGCATTCTTACCAATTCAAAACAAGATTAGTGTCCTCACACGTGTGCAAAACTTTATCAAGGTTGCAAAGGTAGTCATCAAAAGAAGTTCCATAGACAGGAAAATCATCCACAAAGACTTCCATGATTTCCTAAAAAAATCAATGATAATAGCATCCAAAAAGACTTCCATTATTTTCTTGGGTAAATAATGAACTAGACTCACCCACTTAATTTCAAAAATCGGGTATATAATTCTTGCATCAAGTACACGAACAATTTCTTTTCTTATCACTTCATTCATTTCAGGTTCAGCTTGAGATTTTACGAAGTCACGATAGGCGCCTCGTAGTAGAGGAGGACGTCTCCTCCCAATGAACGCACATCTATGAAAATACTAAAATTAATTCAGGATAAATGCGAGCACCAGGACTTTAACCCTGGTGGGCTGGGGATACCACTATCCTCCCAACCACCCAACCACAGGTTGGTTAGCACCACAAAATGTATATAGCAACCGTAATGAGCTTATTCTGAAGTCTAGTGACCATATCATGCTTTTGTTTCAAATACAATTATCGTAAGTGTCGTCACCAAAATACAGAGCATGCATCAAATACAATGACCGTCAGTGTCATCAACAAAATACGGAGACGTATGGTGAGCTAGATACCGTGATCAACACAAGAATGTATACGGTGACCGTGATGAGCATATTCTGAAGTCCAGTGACCATATAGTGCTTTCGCTTGAAATATAATGAACGTCACGCGTGAATGTGTCAGGGGCATACTTTTAGAGGGTCGAGAGATAGTTTGTGTGCATACGTGAAAATGATGTAGAGAGAGGGGCTGTGCGGTGGAGACAAAGAGAGATATGCCTTTCATTTCTCTTTCCCGTGACTAATTTTTTAGAAGATATAAACATTCACAATGTGGAACAAATATAATTGGATGCACCATGCAATTAACTCTCATGTATAACTTTGTACTATTATATATGTTTATTTTCTTAATGGCCGATTTGTGCATGGGGTGTTGTGGGCACATCATTTCTTGTTGTGGTGGGTCGACGTGAGGACTCATGGGTTGGTTCCATCCTGCGCCACATAGGTTGATACGCGTTATACGAAGACCCATGGAGGACTCGGCGTACAAGACGAAGCTACCAGAGTCGTGGAGGACTCTATCCCCACCGATGTTAAGCCGACTATATATGATTTGTAAGCCTAGGTACGAGTATGTTATATAAGCCCGGGGGCTAGTTCGTCGATAGTATACGCGCACACACACAATCACTGGTACCGTAAGGTGCTATGCAAACGATTTTAACCCCTTTCCGCGAAGGCATTTGGAACCGTCGCCAAGTGAGTGTGGGCGATAGGAGAGGTCCTTCCCACACGATTCAGAAACCGCCAGGGATGGGCGAGCGGCTACTGACGATCACCATAGAATAAACGTATGAGAAGTCGCCCCAGTCTCACACGTTACATCTCGATGTTACGTTTCTGATCAGAGAGACATCCCAAATAATTACGCCGCTATAGTCGTGTGAAAAAGGTGGTCATCAACAATTAATCCGCCGATTTGTTTGTGATAGGTACGTTATCGCCCATGGTTCAAGAATGTAAAATGTGTGCGGTGCCTCTACTAACGCCAACATGTCCATTTTCATAATTGTGTGCGATTGGTATTTCTATCACACACGCACACTAGTTTGAAAAGTTTGACGTATTACCATGAATCACACACGCATATGAGACGAAACCGTGTGTACGTCCGTCGGGCATCGCAAATGTTTCACGTCAAAGAATCGTATGTTCTCTTTTTTTCATCGCACACTTTGTTTTCTTTGTGACCGTGTGCACGTTATTTTATTCGCTCCTACATATTTTTATTTTTGGCTGTAATTTATTATTCAAATTGGAAATTTTAAAATATGAAATGTGCAATTCAAATTCTTGTCACAATGGTTCAACAAGGAATCCATAAATAAAATTGTCAGTACAATATGTTCAATAATTACACGATTAGACAACAATTAATTATGATGAACCACAATATTTACAGGTTGTAAAGGTGAAGAGATAAGTGTAAATCATTTTGATTGTTGATGGTGTTGAAGAAGCGGAATGCCCTTAGTGTGCCTTCCTGCATGCCATAGGCACGAACAACTTTTGTCCAACCCCTTGTGACGATCATCGGCCCAACCTTCACCGCCTTCAGGAAGACTTCTAGAGCATTATTTGGTAGCATGAATTATATAGTTTAACCTTAGTTGCCTCCACTCCCGTCATGTAGTTTGTAAGGTAATCATCAGTAAATAGCTTCGAAAACCACTAAAAAGAGAAAAATATCATATCATGAGGTCTAATAGAGTAACTTGTTGTGGGCAGGGGAAAAGGTAACACATTACTTACCATCCTAAAGTTCACTGTTGTCTTGGACAAAGTGTAAATAAAGATCTTAATTCCCATCATCCGTTTTTTTCGCCTGACAATCTTTCTTAGTTTCCTCACTTGACGCTTGTTCATGAATATCTCATTGCCCCATATGCAAAAGGGATCAAAGCGTGGATCAGTACCGCTCATATATGTACCTACAAGCAACCAGTAAATATTAGAAGCTAAACTGAGATTGCACAAATGATGTAAAATACAAGTACCTACATTCCTAAGTACAAGTATTTTTAGAGATTTCAATATGACCTACATACAGATGTATATAGAATTATAGATATAGTTTAGATTAGAATCTAGATTCACTCATTTTGCTCCTTATGTAGTCTATATTGGAATCTGTAAAAATATTTATATTTAGGAATAGATGGTGTATAAGAAATGGGATGCAGCTAACCTCGACGGCAAACAACAACATCACCCATTGTAGCCCTGTGTAAGTACATGGAAAGCCAATGTTAACTACAACAGGGTTAACATCCATCAAAAATAGCAAATGGTAATAAACCGGGCCTTGAAGCTGTCGAGCTTTGGTTTGAAGTTTGAAAGTACCTCGACGATCTAGAGCAGAGTCTTGGCAGAGTTCATTGCATAGTGGACCTTGACGCTTGACGAAGAGATCCAGGAGACCACTCTTCCTGGCAAGGAAGCAAGTCGCAACTGGATTATGTACTTTGACGGGGCTTTCTCGCTCCAAGGCGCCGGTGCTGGTGTGCTGCTCGTTGCACCCACCGGAGAGCACCTCAAGTATGTAATCCAGATGCACTTTCCCAGGGAGATGCCGACGAATAACACTGCTGAATACGAGGGGTTGCTTGCCGGTCTCAGGATCATGGCAGACCTCGGGATCAAGAAGCTCATCGTCAAGGGTGATTCACAGCTTGTCTTCAGGCAGGTCAACAAGGATTATCAAAGCCCGTTGATGGAAGCCTACGTAGATGAGGTGAGGAAGCTGGATGAGCGTTTTGACGGGATACATGCGGAGAATGTTCCCCGGGTAGAGAATGACATCGCCAACTACCTGTCGAAGCGCGTTGCCTTCAAACTACCTATGGAACCAGGTACTTTTGTGCTTCGGTTAACTCAACCATCCGTTGAACCATCGACAAAGAAGAACAAGCGGAGGAAATCAGGCCCCTGGAAATACTTTCCCGCCGAGCTCCCAGGAGCTGCTGGCAAAGATGTTGTCGTGGACATTGAGCCTGCCATAGGGGAACCGACTCCGACAGGGCGTCAAGCCCTGGCCGTAGCGACAACCGCTCCCATGGCAGAGGAAATGCCTTTAGTCCTTGCCGTCGAGCCCCAGGCTCCGGCATGGGCACAACATACCGTTCGATTCCTCCAAACAGGGGAGCTTCCTGAGGAGTAGGAAGAAGCGGAGAAAGTAGGCCATCGGTCTATCATGTATCAGTTTGTTGACAACGTTCTGTACAGAAAAAGACCAAACAGTGTGAAATTGAAGTGCGTTCCCCGGGAGGAAGGACTGGAGCTGTTGGCAGAGATACATGGAGGCATATGTGGCTCCCACATAGGGTCGAGGGCCCTTGTCAGCAAGGCCTTCCGGCAAGGTTTCTTCTAGCCCACTACCCTCCAGGATGCAACGCCACTAGTAACCAAGTGTGAAGCGTGTCAGTTCCATTCAAAGAAGCATCATCAGCCAGCTCAAGCCCTTCAAACAATCCCTCTCTCTTGGCCATTTTCGGTCTAGGGGCTCGACATACTGGGCCCTTTCCCCCGCGCTGTCGGGGGCTTTGAGTACTTGTACGTTGCCATTGACAAGTTCTCAAAGTGGACGAAGGTGGAAGCAGTGAGGAAGGTGACAGCGCAGTCAGCCGTCAAATTCTTCAAGGGGCTAGTCTGCCGTTTTGGTGTGCCAAACAGAGTCATCACCGATAACGGCACGCAGTTCACAAGCCGCACCTTCATGCAATACATCCAAGACCTCGGCAGCAAGGTCTATTTCACTTCCGTGGCACACTCACAGAGCAACGGCCAGGCGGAGAGGGCAAATGCTGAAGTACTGCCAGGCCTAAGGACAAGGACTTTTGATAGGCTGCACAAGAGTGGAAGGCGCTGGATTGATGAGTTGCCGGCGGTTCTTTGGTCGATCAGAACAACGCCAAATCGAGCCACCGGCCAGACACACTTTGCCCTGGTATACGGGGCAGAGGCAGTTCTCCCCACAGAACTCACATGCGGATCACCTCGAGTGCTCGCTTAAGAGGAGCTTGAGAAGGAGCAATTGCAGCAAGATGACGCAATGCTCCTCGAGGAAGATCGTCTTCGGGCGACTGTGAGAGCAGGGCGCTACCAGCAAGCCTTGCACCGCTACCATAGCCGCAAGGTTCATTCCCGAAGCTTTGAGGAAGGCGACCTTGTTCTTTAGCGTGTTCAATCGGCCAAGAATTCCAACAAGTTGACGCCGAAGTGGGAAGGCCCTTATCGGGTAATACGAGTCACCAGGCCTGGTGATGACCCACAAGTGTAGGGGATCTATCCTAGTCCTTTCGATAAGTAAGAGTGTCGAACCCAACGAGGAGCAGAAGGAAATGACAAGTGGTTTTCAGTAAGGTATTCTCTGCAAGCACTGAATTATCGGTAACAGATAGTTTTGTGATAAGGTAATTTGTAACGGGTAACAAGCAATGAAAGTAAATAAGGTGCAGCAAGGTGACCCAATCCTTTTTGTAGCAAAGGAAAAGCATGGACAAGTTCTTATATAGAGAAAAGCGCTCCGAGGACACATGGGAATTATCGTCAAGCTAGTTTTCATCACGCTTATATGATTCACGTTCGTTACTTTGATAATTTGATATGTGGGTGAACCAGTGCTTGGGTACTGCCCTTTCTTGGACAAGGATCCCACTTATGATTAACCCATATTTCAAGCATCCGCAACTACAAAAGAAGTATTAAGGTAAACCTAACCATAGCATGAAACAAGTGGATCCAAATCAACCCCTTACGAAGCAATGCATAAACTAGGGTTTAAGCTTCTGTCACTCTAGCAACCCATCATCTACTTATTACTTCCCAATGCCTTCCTCTAGGCCCAAATAATGGTGAAGTGTCATGTAGTCGACGTTCACATAACACCACTAGAGGAGAGACAACATACATCTCATCAAAATATCAAACGAATACCAAATTCACATGACTACTAATAGCAAGACTTCACCCATGTCCTCAGGAACAAACGTAACTACTCACAAAGCATATTCATGTTCATAATCAGAGGGGTATTAATATGCATTAAGGATCTGAACATATGATCTTCCACCAAATAAACCAACTAGCATTAACTACAAGGAGTAATCAACACTACTGGCAACCCACAGGTACCAATCTGAGGTTTTGGTACAAAGATTGGATACAAGAGATGAACTAGGGTTTGAGAGGAGATGGTGCTGGTGAAGATGTTGATAGATATTGACCCCTCCTGATGAGAGGATCGTTGGTGATGACGATGGTGATGATTTCCCCCTCCTGGAGGGAAGTTTCCCCGGCAGAATAGCTCCGCCGAAGCCCTGGATTGGTTCCGCCAAGGTTCCGCCTCGTGGCAGCGGAGTTTCGTCCCGTAAGCTTGCTTATAATTTTTTTCCAGGGTAAAACACTTCATATAGCAGAAGATGGCCACCGGAGGGCTGCCAGGGGGCCCACGAGGCAGGGGGCGCACCCAGGTGGTAGGGCGCGCCACCCACCCTCATGGATGGTGGGTGGCCCCCTTCAGGTATTTCTTCCGCTCAATATTTTTTATTAATTCCCAAAATGACTTTCGTGGAGTTTCAGGACTTTTGGAGTCATGCAGAATAGGTCTCCAATATTTGCTCCTTTTCCAGCCCAGAATCCCAGCTTCCGGCATTCTCCCTCTTCATGTAAACCTTGTAAAATAAGTGAGAATAGTCATAAGTATTGATGCATAACATGTAATAATAGCCCATAATGCAATAAATATCGATATAAAAGCATGATGCAAAATGGACGTATCAACTCCCCCAAGCTTAGACCTCACTTGTCCTCAAGCGGAAGCCGATATCGAAACATATGTCCACATGTTTAGAGATAGAGGCGTCGATAAAATAAAATACGGACATGAGGGCATCATGATCATTCTTATAACAACAACATACATATATTTTGTCATATGATTTCTTATGCTCAAGTAACAATCTATTCACAATGTCAAGTATGAATCAGAAACTTCATTGAAAAACTAACAACCTATAATCTCGGTCATTGAAGCAATTGCAATTTATCATAACATCGGAAAGAGTCAATATAAGAGCTTTTCAGCAAGTCCACATACTCAACTATCATTTAGTCTTTCAGAATTGCTAACACTCACGCAATACTTATGGTTATGAAGTTTTAATCGGACACATAGAAAGATAGGGGCTTATAGTATCGCCTCCCAACCTTTTACCTCAAGGGTAATGTCAACAATAATAGTTCATGCCAAGTTACATCCAATTGGATATATATATCACGATCTTTCCAACACGAGCTGCTTGCCAAAGGATAAAATGTAAAAAGGAAAGGTGAAGATCTCCTTGACTCTTGCAGAATGTATAAGACAAAAGTAAAAGATAGGCCCTTAGCAGAGGGAAGCAGAGGTTGTCATGTGCTTTTATGGTTGGATGCACGAAATCTTAATGAAAAAGAACGTCACTTTATATTGCCACTTGTGATACGGACCTTTATTATGCAGTCCGTCGCTTTTATTGCTTCCATATCACAAGATCGTATAAAGCTTATTTTCTCCACACTAATAAGTCATACATATTTAGAGAGCAATTTTTATTGCATGCAACATGACAACTTACTAGTAGGATCTTACTCAATCCATAGGTAGGTATGGTGGACTCTCATGGCAAAACTGGGTTTAAGGATATTTGGAAGCACAAGTAGTATCTCTACTTGGTGCAAGGAATTTGGCTAGCATGAGGGGGAAAGGCAAGCTCAACATGTTGGATGATCCATAACAATATACTTTATTTCGGATATAAGAAAACATAACCCATTACGTTGTCTTCCTTGTCCAACATCAACTCCTTAGCATGTCATATTTTAATGAGTGCTCACAATCATAAAAGATGTCCAAGATACTATATTTGTATGTGGGAACCTCTCTTTCTTTATTACTTCCTATTAATTGCAACGATGACCAAAACTATGTTTGCCAACACTCAACACCTTTTATGCATCATACTCTTTGTATGTGGAGTCATTACTGTCCATAAGATCAATATGATCTCTTAATTTATTTTTATATTTCATTTTTCCTTCCTCAAGATCTTAGCAAGATAGCAAAGCCCTTGACTCAACACTAATCTTTATTATATATAGCTCATGGACTCGATTACATAGAGGGATCATAAGGCAAAACTCAAAACTAAATCATACCAAAAACTTTATTCTACTAGATCAAGGTATTACTAAAAGGATCGAACTAAGTAAAATGGTAAAGATAAGAGTGTGATGGTGATATGATATCGGGGCACCTCCCCCAAGCTTGGCAGTTGCCAAGGGGAGTGCCCATACCCGTGTGATTAGTTCCTTGGAGATGATGATGGTGGATAGTCGCACATCGAGCGTAGGAGCTCTTCCAATTTGTGGATAATGCCCTTGAGTGCGACGATATGATCCTTCAACAAAATATTTTCACGTGTGAGATACTCGTTTTGTATGTGAGCTAACTCAATCATCTTGAAAGCTTCAATCTCAGTTGGAGTAAATAGGTTGGGAAGAGGTTGGATGTCTTCTTCTTCTCCCGCTGGAGCTTGTTCCTCCATGGCTTTCTTGATCCTATCATCCTTTTTGATCTCCCCGGGTTCTTCTCTCTTCAGCTCTGTCTTCAATAGCCAAGCGTCTTTGTCTTCATTGTTGGAGGAGGGTGACATCATGATGCCTGGACTTGACAAATCTGAAAGAAAACAACTCGAAACAAAGACAGAGGATATTGGCGTAATACGGTGGTCAAAACCTTTGGGAGATTATATAATGAATTTTTACCGACTAAAAGAAGTATCATGCAAGAAAACAGAGTCTGGAGAGCACACGAGGTGCCCACGAGGCAGGGGGCGCGCCCAGAGGGGTAGGGAGCGCCCTCCACCCTCGTGGATGCCTCGTGTCCTTCCTGGACTACTTCTTACTTTCCTATTTTCTTAAATATTCCAAAACGGAGAAAAATGCCATTAGAACTGTTTTGGAGTCGGTTTTCTTACCATACCACATACCTATTCCTTTTCGGAGTATGAAACATTCTGGAAAGTGTCCCTTATGTATCCCTCCAGGGTTATGGTTTCTATAACATTAGTTTCAACATTTATAGGATTACTTGAGATGTAATGTTTGATCCTTTGACCGTTAACTACATTCGGGTTTGTGCCTTCGAAGTTGTTGATTTTTATGGCCCCGGAATGATAGACCTCCTCGATAACGTAAGGGCCTTCGCATTTAGAGAGAAGTTTTCCTGCAAAAAATCTTAAACGAGAATTGAAAAGCAAAACATAGTCACCTACATTAAACTCACGCTTTTGTATCCTTTTGTCATGCCATCTTTTAACTTTTTCTTTAAACAGTTTGGCATTCACATAGGCTTGGGTTCTCCATTCATCAAGAGAGCTAATGTCAAATAACCTCTTCTCACCAGCAAGTTTGAAATCATAATTGAGTTCTTTAATGGCCCAATATGCCTTATGTTCAAGTTCGAGAGGTAAGTGACATGCTTTTCCATAAACCATTTTATATGGAGATATACCCATAGGATTTTTATATGCAGTTCTATAAGCCCATAATGCATCATCAAGTTTCTTGGACCAATTCTTTCTAGATCTATTAACGGTCTTTTGCAAAATCAATTTAAGCTCTCTGTTACCCAATTCTACTTGACCACTAGACTGTGGGTGATAAGGAGATGCAATTCTATGATTAACATCATACTTAGCCAACATTTTACGAAAAGCACCATGAATAAAATGTGAACCACTATCAGTCATTAAATATCTAGGGACTCCAAACCTCGGAAAAATAACTTCTTTAAGCATCTTAATAGAGGTGTTATGATCAGCACTACTAGTTGGAATAGCTTCTACCCACTTAGTAACGTAATCAACAACAACTAAAATATGTGTATACCCATTAGAGGAAGGAAATGGTCCCATATAATCAAAGCCCCAAACATCAAATGGTTCAATAACAACAGAATAATTCATAGGCATTTCTTGACGTCTACTAATATTACCAATTCCTTGACATTGATCACAAGACAAGACAAACTTACGGGCGTCCTTGAAGAGAGTAGGCCAATAAAAACCGGATTGCAATACCTTATGCGCAGTTCTATCTCCAGCGTGGTGTCCTCCATATGCTTCGGAGTGACACTTGCGTAGGATCTATCTACTCCTTTATAAAGGTGTGGGTCATCCCATAAGTAATGTCTTAAATCATAGAAAAACTTTTTTTTGCTGGTATGTGAAACTAGGTGGTATAAATTTAGCAACAATGCAATTAGCATAATCAGCATACCATGGAGCAGTACGAGAAGCATTTATGACAGCTAATTGTTCATCAGGAAAGCTATCATCAATAGGTAGTGGGTCATCAAGAACATTCTCTAACCTAGACAAGTTGTCTGCAACGGGGTTCTCAGCTCCCTTTCTATCAATAATATGCAAATCAAATTCTTGTAGTAGGAGAACCCACCTAATAAGTCTAGGTTTAACATCTTTCTTTTCCATAAGATATTTAATAGCAGCATGATCAGTGTGAACATTTACTTTAGAATCAACAACATAAGGTCTGAACTTATCACAAGCAAATACAACTGCTAAAAATTCTTTTTCAGTAGTAGCATAATTTCTCTGGGCACTGTCTAGAGTTTTACTAGCATATTGAATAACATTTAGTTTCTTATCAACTCTTTGTCCTAGAGCAGCACCTACAACATAATCACTAGCATCACACATAATTTCAAAGGGTAAATTCCAATCAGGTGGCTGAACAATAGGTGCAGAAATCAAAGCTTTCTTAAGTATTTCAAATGCTTCTACACAATCATCATCGAAGACAAAAGGAATATCTTTTTGTAATAGATTAGTGAGAGGTCTAGAAATTTTAGAGAAGTCCTTAATGAACCTCCTATAAAAACCGGCATGACCGAGGAAACTTCTGATACCTTTAATGTCCTTAGGACACGACATCTTTTCAATAGCATCAACTTTAGCCTTATCAACTTCAATACCTCTTTCAGAAATTTTATGCCCCAAGACAATGCCTTCATTAACCATAAAGTGACACTTCTCCCAATTCAAGACAAGACTAGTATCTTCGCATCTCTGCAAAACTCATTCAAGATTGCTCAAGCAATCATCAAAAGAAGATCCATAAACAGAGAAATCATCCATGAAAACCTCAACAATCTTTTCACAAAAGTCAGAGAATATAGCCATCATGCATCTTTGAAAGGTAGCAGGTGCATTACATAAACCAAAAGGCATACGTCTATAAGAAAAAGTACTAAAAGGGCAAGTAAAAGTGGTCTTTTCTTGATCCTCTGCTGACACAGGTATTTGAGAGAAACCAGAGTAACCATGTAGAAAGCAAAAAATGTGTATGTTAGGATAATCTTTCTAGCATTTGGTCAATAAAAGGTAAAGGGTAATGATCATTTTTAGTAGCTTTATTTAATTTGCGGAAATCAATTACCATCCTATAACCTGTAACAATTCTTTGTGGGATCAATTCATCTTTATCATTACGAACGACAGTAATACCTCCCTTCTTAGGGACACAATGGACAAGACTTACCCACTGACTATCAGCAACGGGATAAATTATACCTGCCTCAAGGAGCTTTAGTATTTCCTTTCTTACCACTTCTTTCATCTTAGGATTTAACCTTCGTTGGTGATCAATAACTGGTTTGGAGTCTTTCTCCAATTTTATTTTGTGTTGACATAGAGTGGGACTAATGCCCTTAAGATCATCAAGAGTATATCCAATAGCAGCACGGTGCTTCTTTAGAGTTTTCAATAATCTCTCCTCTTCCTACTCTAAAAGGTTAGCACTAATAATAACAGGGTATATTTCTTTTCATCAAGATAAGCATATTTAAGAGTATCAGGTAATGGTTTAAGCTCAAACACGGGATCACCCTTGGGTGGAGGAGGATCCCCTAGGATTTCAACAGGCAAGTTGTGTTTCAAAATAGGACCCTGTTTAAAGAATACTTCATCTATCTCCCTTCTTTCATTCATAAATATATCATTTTCATGGTCTAGCAAATATTGTTCTAAAGGATCATTAGGAGGCACTGCAATAGAAGCAAGACCAATAATTTCATCCTTACTAGGCAATTCTTTATCATGGGGTTGTCTACGAAACTTAGCAAAATTAAATTCATGAGACATATCCCCCAATCCAATAGTAACAACATCCTTTTCGCAATCTATCCTAGCATTAATAGTATTCAAGAAGGGTCTACCAATATAATGGGACAAAAGTCATTTTGTGGGGAACCAAGAACAAGAAAATCAGCAGGATATTTAACTTCCCCACACAAGACTTCAACATCTCTAACAATCCCAACTGGTGAAATAGTATCTCTATTGGCAAGCTTAATTGTAACATCTATTTCTTCTATCTCAGCAGGTGCAATATCATGCATAATTTCTTTATATAAGTGCATCAATACAATTGTTACACCCACAACCCCTACTGCTATACATACTGGACCAATTACTAGAGCTCGCGCACGCCAACTAAATTACCAGGTACTTTCGTTTCTTGGTAATGATTCTAATGTTCATGAGAATATGATGCTGCCTAAATTGGATACATTTGTTTTGCTTACAAATGAAGGGCCTAGCTTGGAGAAGGATGAACATTGGAGCAAGAACAAGCATGGAGATGATGGCATGCGCAAGGGGAACAAGAACGGAGTTACAAGTGATGATTTCAGGACTTTGAAGCCACCATAATGGGTGCATGAAGCCTTGGACGAAATATACAAGATGTCACTTCATAAATTTCGTCCCGGGGCTATTCTAGGTGCTGCGTCACCTTATTATTGGGCCAGGCCCATGTAATTTCGAAATACATAAGTATAGGCTATTTTTAGAGTCCGTATGTGTGGGGAAACAAGAGATAGGGTTGATTTCGGATCCCTCCACCAAGGGCCACGAAATTCCCCCTCTTCCTCCATATATACAGCCCTTAGGGCATCGTTTAGACTTTGGGTTTTGTTTAGATTAAAAGTTTGCCATAGCTGCAACTTCACGTACTTCGTTTGTGTTCAACGACCAGACAAAGGCGTCACAGAACCCCACCTTGATAAATAAAGCTTTCATCTTATATTCACAATATCCAGATTGCAATCTTAGTTTCTTGCTTGTTCTTCGTTTGCTCGCAGGAAACATACCCTTGTGGTCAGGTTGATCGTGCTCCGACGTGGTCAATAACCTCTCGGAGTTGGTTTAGTGATTGCTAAGGCGCGATGTCCTTGCACATTCATAGTCGGATCGTCAAAGTCGACTTCCACCAAAGCGATATCCATCATCTCATCGAAAGACGGGACACCTTTGCCTCTGTCAATAAGGAATGAGGTATTTCACTAGCACTAGCACCCATATCACATAAACCATGATAATAATGATCTCCTATTTTAACAGAAATAACAGGCATGTCTACAACAGGTCTATGTTTATGTTTATTATCTGGTCTAGCAATTCTAGCAGCTTCATCACAGAAGTAAATAACATGCCCATCAATATTATCTGCCAAGAGATCTTTAACCATAGAGATACTAGGTTCAACTTTAATTTGCTCAGGTGGTGTAGGTGTTTTAGTATTACTCTTACGAACCACAGTTGAAGCTTTAGTATGATCCTTTATCCTCACAAGGAAAGGTGGTTTCTCAACATAAGTAGTAGGAACAATAGGATCATTATAAATGATAGTCTTTTCTTCAACTTTAATAGGTGCAACTACTTTTACTTCAGTGGGAGGATTATATTTAAACCACTTATCCTTAGGGAGTGCAACATGAGTAGAAAATGATTCACAGAAAGAAGCCACTATCTCAGAGTCAAGTCCATATTTAGTGCTAAATTCATGAAAAACATCGGTGTCCATAAAAGATTTAACACAATCAAACTTAGGTGTCATACCTGACTCCTTACCTTCATCGAGATCCCAATATTTAGAGTTGAGTTTAATTCTTTCCAATAAATACCATCTGAATTCAATAGTCTTCATCATAAAAGACCCAGCACAAGAAGTATCGAGCATGGAGCAATTGTTGAGAGAAAGCCGAGCATAAATTTTTTGAATAATGATTTCTCTTGAGAGCTCATGATTGGGGCATGAATATAACATTGACTTAAGCCTCCCCCAAGCTTGAGCGATGCTTTCTCCTTCGTGAGGCCAAAAATTATATATATAATTACGATCATGATGAACAAGATGCATAGGATAAAACTTCTGATGAAATTCCAATTTCAATCGTTTGTAGTTCCATGATCCCATATCATCACATAGCCTATACCATGTCAATGCATATCCCTTAAAAGATAAAGGGAAGACCTTCTTCTTGACAACATCATCGGGCATACCTACAAGCTTAAATAATCCACAAACTTCATCCACATAGATTAGGTGCAAATCGGGATGCAATGTTCGATCTTCTGTAAAGGGATTAGCTAGTAGTTTCTCTGTCATACCCGAAGGAATTTCAAAGTAAACATTTTCAGTAGGTTCAGTAGGTTGAGGAGCAACTCTTTGCTCTACTGGTCGGGGTGAAGTTACCCCGAACAAGCCCCTCAAAGGATTATGTTCCATAGTAACAAGTGACAGTAAATTTCAGCACACTATATAAATGTTTCCTTACCAAGTTCCACTTAACAAAGGCGCTTCACTCCCCGACAACGACGCCAGAAAAGAGTCTTGATGACCCACAAGTGTAGGGGATCTATCGTAGTCCTTTCGATAAGTAAGAGTGTTGAACCCAACGAGGAGCAGAAGGAAATGACAAGCGGTTTTCAGTAAGGTATTCTCTGCAAGCACTGAAATTATCGGTAACAGATAGTTTTGTGATAAGGTAATTTGTAACGGGTAACAAGCAATAAAAGTAAATAAGGTGCAGCAAGGTGACCCAATCCTTTTTGTAGCAAAGGACAAGCCTGGACAAGTTCTTATATAGAGAAAAGCGCTCCCGAGGACACATGGGAATTATCGTCAAGCTAGTTTTCCTCACGCTCATATGATTCGCGTTCGTTACTTTGATAATTTGATATGTTGGTGGACCGATGCTTGGGTACTGCCCTTTCTTGGACAAGCATTCTACTTATGATTAGCCCCTATTGCAAGCATCCACAACTACAAAAGAAGTATTAAGGTAAACCTAACCATAGCATGAAACAAGTGGATCCAAATCAGCCCCTTACGAAGCAACGCATAAACTAGGGTTTAAGCTTCTGTCACTCTAGCAACCCATCATCTACTTATTACTTCCCAATGCCTTCCTCTAGGCCCAAATAATGGTGAAGTGTCATGCAGTCGATGTTCACATAACACCACTAGAGGAGAGACAGCATACATCTCATCAAAATATCGAACAAATATCAAATTCACATGACTACTAATAGCAAGACTTCACCCATGTCCTCAGGAACAAACGTAACTACTCACAAAGCATATTCATGTTCATAATCAGAGGGTTATTAATATGCATTAAGGATCTGAACATATGATCTTCCACCAAATAAACCAACTAGCATCAACTACAAGGAGTAATCAACACTACTAGCAACCCACAGGTACCAATCTGAGGGTTTGGTACAAAGATTGGATATAAGATATGAACTAGGGTTTGAGAGGAGATGGTGCTGGTGAAGATGTTGATGGATATTGACCCCCTCCCAGTGAGAGAATCGTTGGTGATGATGGTGGTGATGATTTCCCCCTCCCGGAGGGAAGTTTCCCCGGCAGAACAGCTCATCCGGAGCCCTAGATTGGTTCTGCCAAGGTTCCGCCTCGTGGCGGCGGAGTTTCGTCCCGTAAGGTTGCTTATGACTTTTTCCAAGGTAAAAGACTTCATATAGCAGAAGATGGCCACTAGAGGGCTGCTAGGGGGCCCACGAGGCAGGGGGCGTGCCCAGGGGGGTAGGGCGCGCCCCCACCCTCGTGGATGGTGGGTGGCCCCCCTCAGGTATTTCTTCCACTCAACATTTTTTATTAATTCCCAAAATGACTTTCATGGAGTTTCAGGACTTTTGGAGTTGTGCAGAATAGGTCTCCAATATTTGCTACTTTTCCAGCCCAGAATCCCAGCTGTCGGCATTCTCCCTCTTCATGTAAACCTTGTAAAATAAGATAGAATAGTCATAAGTATTGAGACATAATGTGTAATAATAGCCCATAATGTAATAAATATCGATATAAAAGCATGATGCAAAATGGACGTATCACCTGGCACAGTCCGCCTAGAGACCGAAGATGCCATTCCAGTGAGCAACTCCTGGAACATCGAACATCTTCGCAAGTTTTACCCATAAGGCGCGGTTGCCGGGTGAAGGAAATATGCCCTAGAGGCAATAATAAAGTTATTATTTATTTCCTTATATCATGATAAATGTTTATTATTCATGCTAGAATTGTATTAACCGGAAACATAATACATGTGTGAATACATAGACAAACATAGTGTCACTAGTATGCCTCTACTTGAGTAGCTCGTTTATCAAAAATGGTTATGTTTCCTAACGATAGACATGAGTTGTCATTTGATTAACGGGATCACATCATTAGGAGAATGATGTGATTGACTTGACCCATTTCGTTAGCTTAGCACTTGATCGTTTAGTATGTTGCTATTGCTTTCTTCATGACTAATACATGTTCCTACAACTATGAGATTATGCAACTCCCGTTTACCAGAAGAACACTTTGTTGCTACCAAATGTCACAACGTAACTGGGTGATTATAAATGAGCTCTACAGGTGTCTCCAAAGGTACATGTTGGGTTTGCGTATTTCGAGAGTTGGATTTGTCACTCCAACTGTCGGAGAGGTAACTCTGGGCCCACTCGGTAATGCACATCACTATAAGCCTTGCAAGCATTGCAACTAATTAGTTAGTTGCGGGATGATGTATCACGGAACGAGTAAAGATACTTGCCGGTAACGAGATTGAACTAGGTATTGGATACCGACGATCAAATCTCGGGCAAGTAACATACCGATGACAAAGGGAACAACGTATGTTGTTATGCGGTTTGACCGATAAAGATCTTCGTAGAATATGTGGGAGCCAATATGAGCATCCAGGTTCTGCTATTGGTTATTGAACAGAGACGTGTCTCGGTCATGTCTACATTATTCTCGAACCCGTAGGGTCCACACGCTTAAGGTTTCGATGACAGTTATATTATGAGTTTATGAGTTTTGATGTACCGAAGGAGTTCAGAGTCCCGGATGAGATCGGGGACATGACGAGTAGTCTCTAAATGGTCGAGATGTAAAGATCGATATATTAGACGACTATATTCAGACTTCGGAAAGATCAAGATCATCACGCCATCGTGCCGACGGAACTCTCCCTCGACACTCGGCTGGATCGGAGTTCGAGGGACGTCATCAAGCTGAACGTGTGCTAGAACTCGGAGGTGCTGTAGTTTCGGTGCTTGATCGGTCGGGCCGTGAAGACATACGACTACATCAACCGCGTTGTTTTAACGCTTCCGCTTTCGGTCTACGAGGGTACATGGAGAACACTCTCCCCTCTCGTTGCTATGCATCACCATGATCTTGCGTGTGCGTAGGAATTTTTTTGAAATTACTACGTTCCCCAACAGTGGCATCTGAGCCTAGGTTTTATGCGTTGATGTTATATGCAGGAGTAGAACACAAGTGAGTTGTGGGTGATACAAGTCATACTGTTTACCAGCATGTCATACTTTGGTTCGGCGGCATTGTTGGATGAAGCGGCCCGGACCGACATTACGCGTACGCTTACGCGAGACTGGTTCTACCGACGTGCTTTGCACACAGGTGGCTGGCGGGTGTCATTTTCTCCAACTTTAGTTGAACCGAGTGTGGCTACGCCCGGTCCTTGCGAAGGTTAAAACATCACTAACTTGACGAACTATCGTTGTGGTTTTGATGCGTAGGTAAGAACGGTTCTTGCTCAGCCTGTAGCAGCCACGTAAAACTTGCAACAACAAAGTAGAGGACGTCTAACTTGTTTTTGCAGGGCATGTTGTAATGTGATATGGTCAAGACGTGATGAGATATAAGTTGTTGTATGAGATGATCATGTTTTGTTGAAGTTATCAGCAACTGGCAGAAGCCCTATGGTTGTGTCTTTGTTGCATAAGATGCAAGTGCCAAATAATTGCTTTACTTTATCGCTATGCGATAGCAATAGTTGCAAGAGCAATAGTTGGTGAGACGTCCATGTGATGACACATTAATATAGATCAAGATGATGAAGATCATGGTGTTGTGCCGGTGATGATAGAGATCATGACAGTACTTTGGAGATGGATATCAAAGGCGCAAGATGATCATGGCCATATCATGTCACATATTTTGATTGCATATGATGTTTATCTGTTATACATCTTATTTTGCTTAGTTCGGCGGTAGCATTTTAAGATGATCTCTCACTAATTATCAAGAAGTGTTCTCCCTGAGTATGCACCATTGCAAAAGTTCTTCGTGCTGAGACACCACGTGATGATCGGGTGTGATAGGCTCTACGTTCAAATACAACGGGTGCAAAACAGTTGCACACACGGAATACTCAGGTTAAACTTGACGAGCCTAGCATATATAGATATGGCCTTGGAACACAAATACCGAAAGGTCAAACGTGAATCATATAGTAGATATGATCAAGATAGTGATGTTCACCATTGAAAACTACTCCATCTCACGTGATGATCGGACATGGTTTAGTTGATTTGAATCACGTGATAACTTAGATGACTAGAGAGATGTCTGTCTAAGTGGGAGTTCTTAAGTAATATGATTAATTGAACTTTAATTTATCATGAACTTAGTCCTGGTAGTATTTTGCAAATTATGTTGTAGATCAATAGCTCGCGTTGTTGCTTCCCTATGTTTTATATGTGTTACTAGAGAAAACTAAGTTGAAAGTTGTTAGTAGCAATGATGCGGACTTGGTCCATGATCTGAGGTTTATCCTCATTGTTGCACAGAAGAATTATGTCCTTTATGCACCGCTAGGTGACAGACCTATTGCAGGAGCAGATGCAGACGTTATGAACGTTTGGCTAGCTCATTATGATGACTACTTGATAGTTTTGTGCACCATGCTTTATGGCTTAGAACCGGGACTACAAAATGTTTTTGAAACGTCATGGAACATATAAGATGTTTCAAGAGATGAAATTGGTATTTCAGACTCATGCCTGTGTCAAGAGGTATGAGACCTCTGACAAATACTTCGCCTAAAAGATGGAGGAGAATTGCTCAACTAGTGAGCAAGTACTTAGATTGTCTGAGTACTACAATCGCTTTAATCAAGTGGGAGTTAATCTTCCAGATAACATAGTGATTGGCAGAGTTCTCTAGTCACCATCACCAAGTTACTGGAACTTCGTGATGAACTATAATGCAAGGGATGACGAAAACGATTCCCTAGCTCTTCGTGATGCTAAAATCGACGAAGGTAGAAATCAAGAAAAGAGCATCAAGTGTTGATGATTGACAAGACCACTAGTTTCAAGAAAAGGGAAAAGGAAAAGAAAGGGAACTTCAAGTAGAATGGCAAGCAAGTTGTCACTCCCGCGAAGAAGCCCAAAGCTGGATCAAAGCCTGAAACTGAGTGATTATACTGCAAAGGAAATGGTCACTAGAAGCGGAAATGCCCTGAATATTTGGTGGATAAGAAGGATGGCAAAGTGAACAAGGGTATATTTGATATATAGGTTATTGATGTGTACCTTACTAGTGTTTATAGTAGCCCCTGAGTATTTGATACTTGTTCAGTTGCTAAGATTAGTAACTCGAAAAGGGGGTTACAGAATAAACAGAAACTAGTTGAGGGTGAGGTGACTATGTGTGTTGGAAGTGGTTCCAAGATTGATATGATCATCATCGCACACTCCCTATACTTTCGGTATTAGTGTTAAACCTAAATAAATGTTATTTGGCGTTTGCGTTGAGCATGAATATGATTTGGTCATGTTTATTGCAATACGGTTATTCATTTAAAGTCAGAGAATAATTGTCGTTCTCTTTACATGAATAAAACCTTCAATGGTCATACACCCAATGAAAATAGTTTATTGGATCTCGATCGTAGTGATACACATATTCATAATATTGATGCCAAAAGATGCAAAGTTGATAATGATAGTGCAACATATTTGTGGCACTGCCATTTGGGTCATATCGGTGTAAAGCACATGAAGAAACTCCATAAAGATGAATTTTTTGAATCACTTGGTTATGAATCATTTGATGCTTGCGAACCGTGCCTTTTGGGCAAGATGACTAAAACTCCGTTCTCCGAAACAATGGAATGAGCTACTGACTTATTGGAAATAATACATACCAATGTATGCGATCCAATGAGTGTTGATGCTCGTGGCAAGTACCGTTATTTTCTGACCTTCACAGATGATTTGAGCAGATATGGGTATATATACTTAATGAAACACAAGTCTGAAACATTTGAAAAGTTCAAAGAATTTCAGAGTGAAGTGGAGAATTGTCTTAACAAGAAAATAAAGTTTCTACGATCTGATCGTGGAGGAGAATATTTGAGTTACGAGTTTGGCCTTCATATAAAACAATGTGGAATAGTTTCATAGTTCACACCACCTGGAAACACCACAACGTTATGGTGTGTCCAAATGTTGTAACCGCACTTTATTGGATATTGTGCGACCTATGATGTCTATTATTGGTTTACCACTATCGTTTTGTGGTTATGCATTATAGACAGTTGCATTCACTTTAAAAAGGGCACCATCAAAATCCGTTGAGACGATGCCTTATGAACTGTGGTTTGGCAAGAAACCAAAGTTGTCGTGTCTTAAAGTTTAGGGCTGCGATGCTTATGTGAAAAAGTTTCAACCTGATAAGCTCAAACCCAAATCGGAGAAGTGCATCTTCATAGAATACCCAAAGGAAATTGTCGGGTACACCTTCTATCACAGATCCGAAGGCAAAAGTCTTTGTTGCTAAGAATGGATCCTTTCTAGAGAAGGAGTTTCTCTCGAAAGAAGTGAGTGGGAGGGAAGTAGACTTGATGAGGTAACTGTACCTGCTCCCTTATTGGAAAGTAGTTCATCACAGAAATCAGTTCCTGTGATTCCTACACCAATTAGTGAGGAAGCTAATGATGATGATCATGAAGCTTCAGATCAAGTTACTACCGAACCTCGTAGGTCTTCCAGAGTAAGATCCGCACCAGAGTGGTACGGTAATCCTGTTCTGGAAGTCATGTTACTAGACCATGATGAACCTACGAAGTATGAGGAAGCGATGATGAGCCCAGATTCCGCGAAATGGCTTGAGGCCATAAAATCTGAGATATGATCCATGTACGAGAACAAGGTATGGACTTTGATTGACTTGCTCGATGATCAGCAAGCCATGTTAAATAAATGGATCTTCAAGAGGAAGACAAACGCTGATAGTAGTGTTATTATCTGCAAAGCTCGACTTGTTGCGAAAGGTTTTCGACAAGTTCAAGGTGTTGAATATGATGAGATTTTCTCACTCGTAACGAAGCTTAAGTCTGTCCGAATCATGTTAACAATTGCCACATTTTATGAAATCTGGCAAATGGATGTAAAAACTGCATTCCTGAAATGGATATTTCTTAAAGAAGTGTTGTATATAATACAACCAGAAGGTTTTGTCAACCCTAAAAGTGCTAACAAAATGTGCAAGCTCCAGCGATCCATCAATGGACTGGTGCAAGCATCTCGGAGTTGGAATATACGCTTTGATGAGTTGATCAAAGCATATGGTTTTATACAGACTTTTGGAAAGGCATGTATTTACAAGAAAGTGAGTGGGAGCACTACAGACTCTCTGATAAGAATGTGTGAATAACATATTGTTCATCGGAAATGATGTAGAATTTTTCTGCAAAGCATAAAGGAGTGTTTGAAAAGAGTTTTTCAAAGAAATACCTCAGTAAATCTGCTTACACATTGAGCATCAAGATCTATAGAGATAGATCAAGATGCTTGATAAGATTTTCAACAAGTACATACCTTGACAAGATTTTGAAGTAGTTCAAAATGGAATAGTCAAAGAAAGAGTTCTTGGCTGTGTTGCAAAGGTATGAAATTGAGTAAGACTCAAATCCCGACCACGGCAGAAAATAGAAAGAGAATGAAAGCCATTCCCTATGCATCAGTCATAGGTTCTATAAAAGTATGCCATGCTATGGACCAGACCTATTGTATATCTTGCTCTGAATTTGGCAAAGGAATACAATTTTGATCTAATAGTAGATCACTGGACAACGGTCAAGAATATCCTTAGTGAGGACTAAGTAGATGTGTCTCGATTATGGAGGTGATAAAAGAGTTCGTCGTAAAAGTTACATCGGTGCAAACGTTTACACTAATCCAGATGACTCTAAGTCTCAATCTGGATACATATTGAAAGTGGGAGCAATAATCTAGAGTAGCTCCATGCAGAGCATTGTAGACATAGAATATTTGCAAAATACATACGGCTCTGAATGTGACAGACCCGTTGATTAAACTTCTCTCATGAGCAAAACATGATCATACCTTAGTACTCTTTGGGTGTTAATCACATAGAGATGTGAACTAGATTATTGACTCTAGTAAACCCTTTGGGTGTTGGTCCCATGACGATGTGAACTATGGGTGTTAATCACATACAGATGTGAATATTGGTGTTGAATCACATGATGATGTGAACTAGATTATTGACTCTAGTGCAAGTGGGAGACTGAAGGAAATATGCCCTAGAGGCAATAATAAAGTTATTATTTATTTCCTAATATCATGATAAATGTTTATTATTCATGCTAGAATTGTATTAACCGGAAACATAATACATGTGTGAGTACATAGACAAACATAGTGTCACTAGTACGCCTCTACTTGACTGGCTCGTTTATCAAAGATGGTTATGTTTCCTAACGATAGACATGAGTTGTCATTTGATTAACGGGATCACATCATTAGGAGAATGATGTGATTGACTTGACCCATTCCGTTAGCTTAGCACTTGATCGTTTAGTATGTTGCTATTGCTTTCTTCATGACTAATACATGTTCCTACAGCTATGAGATTATGCAACTCCCATTTACCGGAGGAACACTTTGTGTGCTAGCAAACGTCACAACGTAACTGGGTGATTATAAAGGAGCTCTACAGGTGTCTCCAAAGGTACATGTTGGTGTCGGTGTCAAAACCGGCGGATCTCTGGTAGCGGGTCCCGAACTGTGCGTCTAGGCGGATGGTAACAGGAGACAAGGGACACGATGTTTTTACCCAGGTTCGGGCCCTCTCGATGGAGGTAAAACCCTACTCCTGCTTGATTAATATTGATGATATGAGTAGTACAAGAGTAGATCTACCACGAGATCGGAGTGGCTAAACCCTAGAAGCTAGCCTATGGTATGATTGTTGTTCGTCCTACGGACTAAAACTCTCCGGTTTATATAAACACCAGAGAGGGATAGGGTTACACAGAGTCGGTTACAATGGGAGGAGATCTTCATATCGTATCACCAAGCTTGCCTTCCACGCCAAGGAAAGTCCCATCCGGACACGGGACGGAGTCTTCAATCTTGTATCTTCATAGTCCGGGAGTCCGGCCAAAGGTCTTAGTCCGGCCATCCGGACACCCCCTAATCCAGGACTCCCTCAGTAGCCCCTGAACCAGGCTTCAATGACGACGAGTCCGGCGTGCAAGTTGTCTTCGGCATTGCAAGGCGGGTTCCTCCTCCGAATATTCCATAGAAGATGTTGAACACCATGGTAGTGTCCGGCTCTGCAAAATAAGCTCCACATTCCGCCGTAGAGAGAATAATATTTGTATTAATCGGATCTGCTGACGTATTCCACGGTGTGACATCATGCCACGGCTAGGCTTTTATTCATTTTATTGTTCCACCTCAGCGCGTTTAGCAAGGCGGTTTCCTTGGCACGTCTTGTCAAAGCAGAGATCGTGTCCCCTTATTCCGGGATTCTCATCAATACGGGTGTGGGTAACCCAACCGTGACTTAGGTATGACTCCCTAATTGAAAGCGAGTCTCAAACGGTTACGGGGAGGGCTCTTGGTATTCACCCCCTTTATAAAGGAACCCAGGCCCGACTCCCTTCTTCTCAAACCAATCAAATCCTCCCCTCGCTTCGAGTTCCAACACCCAAAGCTCTAGTTTTAGGCGCTTCGGACCTTCGAAGATGTCCGGCTCCGACCCTCAAGGCCGATGGATGCCTTCCTCCATTACGGAAGAAGATGTGCGAAAGCTAAGAGATGCCAGGTATCTAACCGGCGAAATCTCGCATAGACTTCCTATTCAAGGGCAAACTGTTCCCGCTCCCCAGCCCGGTGAAAGCGTGGTGTTCGTGTCTCACTTCCTTCGGGGGCTAGGCTTCCCGATCGATCCCTTTGTGAGGGGGCTTATGTTTTACTACGGGCTGGAGTTCCACGACCTAGCTCCGGAGTCCATCCTCCAGATCCCGTCATTCATTGTCATGTGCGAGGCCTTCCTCCATATCACCCCCCACTTTGGATTGTGGCTAAAAACTTTCAAAGTGGAACCGAAAATGATCGAGGGGCGGCATGTTGAGTGAGGAGGGGCTATAATAAGCAAGATGGATGACGCTCCATGGCCCGAATGCTCTTTCCAAAAGGAGCTCGGCCTATGGCAACGGGACTGGTTTTACATCACAGCCCCTAGGGGCACCACATGGGTGGCACCACCTACTTTTCGCTCGGGTCCCCCACCACGGATGGCGTCGTGGGTTAATGAAGGACTTATCTGGGGGCTGCCCAAAGACGTGCCCTTGCTGCAGGGCCGTATTCGAGATCTTCTAGAAAGAGATATCGATTTAACCATAGCGGCGCAAGTCATGGTGATTCACCGCACACTGCCCTACAAACGTCGACCTCTCCGCCTGTGGGAGTTCAATCCGGAGGGGCCACGAGTCCTGCAACATTTCATGGGAATGACACCCATGGAGATGTACAAATTGTTCTTCGGATCACAATCAAGGTGTCCAGATTTGTCCGAGGACGCAGGTCTGAGATGCAATCGCCTGGATGCTAAAGTAAGTAGCCCCGTATTTGGACACACCATCCATATTTTTATCAAATCTACCCTTTAGCAGAGTTGTCCTTGGAACAGGAGTGGATGGCGAAGGCAAAGCTTATCAGGTGTCCAGCCCCCCTGCCCGAGACCGTGCCGAATCCCATGCTGACCAGGATGCTGGAGGTCGCGCCATTGGTGGAAGGCGAAGAGGGGACCCAAGGAGCTACCGCCTCCACGAAGGAGGCCGTTAGGAAGGGAAGAATCGAAAATTCTCTCGACCAGAGAAAGAAAAGGACTGCCTCCAAAGACTCGGAGGTGATAACCTCAAAACGGGGAAAGAAATCTTCGTCAAAGGGTTCGGCACCGGAGAACGCCCCAGCCGAATCGCCCCCTAAAGGGGACCCGCTCTCCCCCGAGGCGTAAGTGAAGGGAGGGGTTCCATAATGAATCACGCTCACGTTTTATTCCTGAGGAAAATAACCGAAACATTATTTTGCAGTTTGGATCTCAACCCTTCTCAGCAGAGCTCATCTTCAGGGGATCTTCGTCCAGAGATGATAGAGAGCGAAACGCCTCCCCTTGTTCCACCGTCTCATGAGGCTGGCGACCCCGAGGTATCGTCCCGGAGGGTTTTTTCAAGTCCGGACCCTGGAAAAGGTCGTCAGACTAGTCCGGCACCCTCTTGCGCGTCGGCGGAGGGGCTGAAGGGTCTGCTTGGTAGGGCGTCCATCTCAGAAGAACACCGTACGTTGATGTATACGGTGATTGGAAGGATTTCATCCGCGGAAAGTGGATTGTACGAGGCTGCCAGGAGTTTACTAATAGGCTTTGAGGTATGTAAAAAGGTGTACCTTTTGGTAGAGCCGCATATTAAATGTGCCATGTATGAATAGTAGCCCCTAAGACTCTGTGTGTCGTCACGAGTGACGGCACACAGAGGATCATAATCCCAGGTATAATATGTCGCCTATTCCATGTAGGTGGCGAGGCGTTCGGTGGCTAGCCGAAGTGATGAATCTGCCAAACTAAAGCGGCAGCTTGACGTAGCAGATGCCGACATCACACTTGTAAATAAGCGTCTAAATGAGGCTCAAGGTATGTTCAAAAGACACCCAGTAATAGGAGCTTGATGCTCGGGCCTTATATATATATATATACTTGATGTAGATGGTGTTGTTGCCGTGGAGAACCTTCAGGCGGAACTTGCCCGAGCCAAGGAGCAAGCAAGGAAAAGTGATGCGGCTGCCATTAAAGCGGTTGAAGAGCTAAAAGCCGAACAGGTTGCTCACTGCCAGAGCAAGAAGGAAATAGCCGAGATGGCCATAAAATTGAAGGATGCTACCGACCGCTGTAAATTTCTTGAACAAGAAGATAGGGCGGCTCAGAAGGACCTTGAAAAGATCACTGCCGAAGCCAAGGATACTCGCTCTGCCATGAGAGCGATGAAGGAGAAGCTGCGTCAGGCCGGAGATATCACGGCCGGAAAGCCTTATATGCTGCGGATGAAGTTCGGAGACCCCAAGTATGTTCCATTAGACCGGCAGTGGAGTGCGGAAAATGCTTATCTGGATTTGGCCGCAAGTGCGGCGGACGCGACCGAACACTTCCGCAGCCGAGGTGACCATGAGTTGGAAGAGCTTTTTTGGTTGCAGTACCACAATCCAGAACACCCACTGTTAGTGTCCGACCATTTGGCCGCCTGGGCGGAGCTGAACAGATTATCCAGACTCGCCATGAGGTATGTTGCGAGTCGTCTGTGGCCGGAGAAGCCAGGGCCGAAGAGTTATTTTGGCTTGGTGCGGCAGTTCCTTGGTTCGGTGCCGCATGCTGATGCGATGAAGAGGTCGGCGTGCATAGAGGGCGCACAGATGGCTCTTGCCCGTGTCAAAACATACTGGGCAGATATGAAGGCCAGTATTGTTGCGTCCCAGGATTCGGACGAAAGCCGAGTACCTGCCAAGCACTATTTTGAGGAAGTTCTTCCTGGCGCTCGTATAATAGAGTCGCAGTGCTCGAAGGATGTTGTGTTCGAATAGCTTATGCTATTTGTGAAATGAATTTTGTTTTTATGAAAAAAGCTTCTTATACTTGTGCTTGCAAGAATCATGATGCCTCCTGTGCGGCCGTTTAATGTATATATGTGTATATAACCTGAAAGATGGCAGTCGTTGGCTTCAGCCCCCACGCATAAAATGCGGGGGTGTTCGCAAAAAGGCGCCTTTTCACACTTAATCCAACGTCTTGGTCCTACAAAGGAGGTGGTGGCGCGGCGAACTAGGCAACCGGACTATAATGCTTTATCACTTTCACTTAGCCATAGGAGTTTGACAGTGGGGCTACTGAATAGCCCCTAGGGGCACCGCGCTCGCCCGAATTCGGGGTGCGAGTGTGCCTGACCGGGAAGCGGCCCTTCGTTAATGCGGGGGAATCCAAAAGATTCCAAAAGTCATCGAGTGGTTGACCAGTCTCTCGCTATATCATGACAGTCAGTTTTCGGCTTTCTCTATTGAGGTGCTCACCTGGCCGAACCGGGGCACAATCGCAGTAGTTCTCCTGGTGCCGCGTTATCCGATATAACGGAACGTAAGGCAGCAAAACACAGGAGCCGGGCAAACCCAACATTTGACCAAAGATATGATTCGGAGCTAATGCATATAGGGCCAAACTCGCGACGCCGAACACTCCCTAAGGTATTCGGTCTTTATGAAGACGGGCCGAAATAGAGCCCTTGGTAAAAAAGCCCCTAGTGTCCAGGTACGTGCAAAAATTCTGGCGTGGCCACATGCCAAGACGCCAGCCTCCTCCTCGGCTATAGAGAAAACCGGGGGATGCTATCAACAAGAGACAGTAAAAAAGGTTTACGCAGGGTCTTAATCTAAAAAGAATCCTTGAAACGGGTCCCTGCTGCACGTCTGCGCCTGTGTCTCCGTTGTGCCGTATCCTGGACGGGCGTAGCACGATGTTCTTCTGCGAAAGAGAGGAACTTAGTAAAAAAATAAGTGTGCGAGAAATCTATATCGAAATAAATAAAATATAGTTGGAGCAAGAGGTGGGCCGTATTGTCTCCGGGCGTGAGCACACGGAGCCCCTTGCACGGGGGTATGCGGCTTTTAAGCATGTTAATGCCGGACTCGTCTAGCCGTGTCCGGGATAGTAGGGCTGGGGCGGCTGCCTAGGCAGCCGCACCCTTGCCCGTACTTTGGGGCTCAATTTATGTTCCCCTGTAATGAAATGATGCTCTTTGGGCCAGGCATTTTGAGTGTAAGGGATGCGTAATGCGGTATTGCGTTAAAGCGGGCGAAAGCTTCACGTCCCAGTAGCCCTTGATAGCGACTTACGAATGGGGCGATTTGGAATGTTAGCTTTTCGCTTCGAAAGTTTTTGGGTGATCCGAACGTGACTTCTAACGTAAGGGAACCCATACTTGGGGTATCCGGGCCTGGCGTTACTCCTTGAAAGGAAGTGTTGCCGAGGTGGATTATAACTGGGTTTACCCCGAGTTTGCGGACTGTGTCCTCATATAACAGGTTCAAGTCGTTGCCGCCGTCCATAAGGGCGTTTGTAAATTGGAGTCTGTTAATAATTGGATTTACGACCAAGGCAGTCCAGCCTGCGTTCTGGTCTCCTCTGGAGTAATCCTGATGATCGAAGGTGATTGGTTGTAACAACCAGTGGGGTTGCTCCTCCGGGGCTGGCTGTACGGCGTGTGTCTTCGTAGGTGTCGTTCGGCTTTTCCCTTTTGTCACATGAAGTAGATTTACTGTCTTGACTTCTTGTGGGAACTTCTTTTGTTCTCTGGTGTTCTGCTTGTGGGGTGCATCGTCATCTTCGCTTGGTGTGTTGAGCCCCTTGTGTTCGGCGTTGAGCCTGCCGAACTGCTTAAAGACCCAACAATCTCTGTGGGTATGGTTTGCAGGTCTCCCCAGAGTGCTGTGGATTTGACATATTTTGTCCAGAATTTTGTTGAGGTTGGATAGCTCGTCCCTATCGTCTTTGGGGGGCGGCCTTTTCTGATTTTGCCGAGAGCTTTTGAATCCGGCGTTTACTGCCGTGCTCATCGGGCTGTTGTCCTTTATCCGGCGCGGTTCTTTGTTACGGCGCGACTTCCCGTTCCCATCTCTGGGTTCGGACATATTCGGGTTGCTGGTGCTGCTTCTCGCCAACCAGCTATCCTCTCCTGCACAAAAGCGGGTCATGAGGCTTGTTAATGCGGCCATTGTTCGCGGCTTTTCTTGGCCGAGGTGTCTAGCGAGCCATTCGTCTCAGACGCTATGTTTGAAAGCTGCTAGGGCCTCTGCGTCCGGACAGTCGACTATCTGATTCTTTTTGATAAGGAATCTGTTCCAGAGCTTCCGGGCTGACTCTCCGGGCTGCTGAGTTATATGACTCAGATCATCTGCATCTGGGGGTCGAACGTAGGTCCCTTGAAAATTTGCTCGGAAAGCATCCTCAAGCACTTCCCAACTTCCCATTGTGTTTTCGGGAAGGCTTTTAAGCCAATGCCGGGCTGGCCCTTTGAGCTTAAGGGGTAAGTATTTTATGGCGTGGAAGTCATCTCCTCTGGCCATGTGTATGTGGAGGATGTAGTCCTCGATCCAGACTCCAGGGTCTGTTGTTCCGTCGTATGCTTCTATGTTCACTGGCTTGAATCTGGCTGGGAATTCATGGTCCAGCACCTCATCGGTAAAACATAGGGGGTGTGCGGCGCCCCTGTATTTAGGCGTGCCGTGATGTTCGGGTATTTTTTGCGTTGCATCACTCACTGGAGCTTGCTTTCTTGGCCTATAGATGGATCTGGTTGGGCCAGTTTTCTGATGTGAATTCTTGGATGGATCGCGCGCCATATTGAGTGCGGCGTCCTTTGATGCGTGAGATTGATCGTAGGGTCATCTATCCGACCTTGTGGCTTTCTTATTTTTTGACTGTGGGGGCTTTATGGCCTCTTCGTCAAATTCCGGTAGTAGCTTCCGCTTCGGATAGCTCTTTATGTGGCGACTACTGCCGTACTTGTGTGCGGTATTGAGTACTTTGCCCCATCTGATCCTGAGTGTATCTTCCGCTGTCTTGAGCCTTCGCTTCTGCTTTCTCAGGCTACGTGCAGTGGCGACGAGTCTTTGGTGGGGGTTCTGGTGTTCCAGCAATTTGTCTGGTGTGAGGTCGTCTGGGCTATTATCTTTCCCGGGGATTGGTTGTTCGGATTGTCCGCCCTGTTTGGACGGATGCTCAACGGCATGTTCATCGTCCGTTGAGTCACCCTACTCTATGGTTGGGTCTTTGTCGAGGTGGGGCTTGGCCTTGCGCTTATGCCGCCACTTTGATTGTTTTTCGGGGGGCGATCCCTGGCCACATCCTTTTGGTCCTCGTTGTCGTATCTGTTGTATGTGTCCACCATGCATACATCGTATGATGAGGTGGCTTTTCGGCGCCCTATAGGTGCTGGTTCTTGATCGTCTCCTTTATCGGCGTCCATACCGTCGATGTCTTCGAAGTCAAAATCAAGCATGTCGGTTAGATCGTCGACAGTGGCTATCAAGTGGGTGGTGGGTGGGGTTCGAACTTCGTCGTCCGCATCCCAACCACCCCGACCGTAGTCCGGCCGGGGTTCTTTCAAAAAGAGAGAGACTTTAGCGAATTTAGGATATCGCCAAAGGGCGAGTGCTGAAAGACGTCCGCGGCGGTGAACTCCATGATCGGAGCCCGATCGGGTTCGATCGAAAGGGGTGCGGGATGTTTAGAGTCCGGAACGGAGTCTGGCACCTTGGAGTTACCGGCCTTGCAAAGGACTTGGCTGGTATTCGGTTCTATCGCCGCAGAGATTGCGGCTCCTGGGGCGGCGTCCAACAATCCGTCCTTGGCTAGCGCAGTCGGCTCCGAACTAATGGTCGGAGTGAACACCTGAGCGGCGCTCTGGTCGCTGTCCGGCGGCAGAGCTAGATCATGCCCATCGAGACAGTGCGGCGCGCCCGGTCGTGGCCCGAATCCGTCGAAGATCAAGTCCCCGCGGATGTCGGCCGTGTAGTTTAAGCTTTCAAACCTGACCTGATGGCCAGGGGCGTAGTTTTCGATCTGCTCCAGATGGCCGAACGAGTCGGCCCGCAGTGCGAAGCCGCCAAATACGAAGATCTGTCCGGGGAGAAAAGTCTCATCTCGGACCGCATCACGATTGTTGAGTGAAGAATCCATCGGGCCTAAAGGCGGCGACACAGAGGAACTCTCAATGAAAGCACCAATGTCGGTGTCAAAACCGGCGGATCTCGGGTAGGGGGTCCCGAGCTGTGCGTCTAGGCGGATGGTAACAGGAGACAAGGGACATGATGTTTTTATCCAGGTTCGGGCCCTCTCGATGGAGGTAAAACCCTACTCCTGCTTGATTAATATTGATGATATGGGTAGTACAAGAGTAGATCTACCACAAGATCGGAGTGGCTAAACCCTAGAAGCTAGCCTATGGTATGATTGTTGTTCGTCCTATGGACTAAAACTCTCCGGTTTATATAGACACCGGAGAGGGCTAGGGTTACACAGAGTTGGTTACAATGGGAGGAGATCTTCATATCGTATCGCCAAGCTTGCCTTCCACGCCAAGGAAAGTCCCATCCGTACACGGGACGGAGTCTTCAATCTTGTATCTTCATAGTCCGGGAGTCCGGCCAAAGGTCTTAGTCCGGCCATCCGGACACCCCCTAATCCAGGACTCCCTCAGTTGGGTTGGCGTATTTCGAGATTAGGATTTGTCACTCCGATTGTCGGAGAGGTAACTCTGGGCCCACTCGGTAATGCACATCACTATAAGCCTTGCAAGCATTGCAACTAATTAGTTAGTTGCGGGATGATGTATTACGGGACGAGTAAAGAGACTTGCCGGTAACGAGATTGAACTAGGTATTGGATACCGACGATCAAATCTCGGGCAAGTAACATACCGATGACAAAGGGAACAACGTATGTTGTTATGCGGCTTGACCGATAAAGATCTTCATAGAATATGTGGGAGTCAATATGAGCATCTAGGTTCCGCTATTGGTTATTGAGCGAAGATGTGTCTCGGTCTTGTCTACATTGTTCTCGAACCCGTAGGGTCCGCACGCTTAAGGTTTTGATGACAGTTATATTATGAGTTTATGGGTTTTGATGTACAGAAGGAGTTGGGAGTCCCGGATGATATCGGGGACATGACAAGGAGTCTCGAAATGGTCGAGACATAAAGATCGATATATTGGACGACTATATTCGGACTTCGGAAAGGTTCCGAGTGATTCGGGTATTTTTCGGAGTACCGGAGAGTTACGGGAATTCGCCGGGGAGTATATGGGCCTTATTGGGCCATACGAGAATAGAGGAGAGAGGCCAAAAGGAAGGAGGCCTGCCCCCCCCCCTCTGGTCCGAATTGGACAAGGTGCGCAGCCCCCTTTTCCTTCTTCCTCTCCCCCTCTTTCCCCTTCTCCTACTCCAACAAGGAACGAGGGAGTCCTACTCCCGGTGGGAGTAGGACTCCCCTTGGCGCGCCCCTCCTAGGCCGGCCGCCCCCTCCCCCCTTGCTCCTTTATATACGGGGGCAGGGGCACCTCTAGACACAACAACAATTGATCCCTTGGATCTCTTAGCCGTGTGTGGTGCCCCCCCTCCACCATAGTCCACCTCGATAATATCGTAGCGGTGCTTAGGCGAAGCCCTGCGATGGTAGAACATCAAGATCGTCACCACGCCATCGTGCTGACAGAACTCTCCCTCAACACTCGGCTGGATCGGAGTTCGAGGGACGTCATCGAGCTGAACGTGTGCTAGAACTCGCAGGTGCCGTAGTTTTGGTGCTTGATCGGTCGGGCCGTGAAGACATACGACTACATCAACCGCGTTGTTCTAACGCTCTCGCTTTCGGTCTATGAGGGTACGTGGACAACACTCTCCCCTCTCATTGCTATGCATCACCATGATCTTGCGTGTGCGTAGGAATTTTTTTTAAATTACTACCTTCCCCAACACCGGGCCCCCCGGCAGACCACCTTTTGTACAAGCCTTGCCGGCAAGGCATGTAACCCTTCGTACAAAGCCAGGCGCAGACCTGATCATAAATAAATGAAGCACTGGGGCCCTAAGTTATAGCATGCATGCTAGGTTGAGTCTCTCCCTTGGTTAGGGTTGATAGTGCTTAGCGGCGACTAACCCCTAGCATAGAGGTCGAGTGTGCGTTTCTCTGTTCCTTTCCGTCCTCTTTGGTTCGCAGGGTACATGGACATTTCTGCTGAGCTATTTGGAAGAAAGAGGACAAGCCGGCGCTCCGGTCCCGGCAAGCCAAGGTTGCTGGGGGACTGTAGATTCAGATCAGTCCTTTATCCCATGTTGTGCATTTTCGTATGGAATTGGGACGTGTGAAACCTCGTTTTATTCCTAGGCCACTGCGCTCCCCATTTCTTGTACCCAAGAACGATTCCTGGGTCGGAACTTGGCTGTAGTCGCGGTGACAAGGAAGCAAACGTAAGGCCTAACCCTACTTCACCCCTGCCTCCGCCAAGAGCGTGAGTATGGTCGAATGAAGTAAGGGGACGGCAAGGCCTGTTGCCGGGCGACAATGTTTATCTTAAAAATAACAAGGATTCGTTCCTTGGCATGGGCTTCGCTCACGCAGAAAGAACCCGGCAAGCACCCTTTTTTCATTTATACGTCCCATATAGGTACAATTCGTACGGAATGTAAACATGAGCAAGGGGATTACAAATTCTAAATTTAGCTAAGGCCCGTAGGCTTACAAACTAAAAATAGATAAGATGCCCGTAATCCCTTTATTGCCCCTCTCCTCAGGAAACGGAACTAGATGGCAGGAGGGCAAAAAGAGTGCCTAGGCGAGGTAAGAGCAGCAGAATACACCAAGGGAACATCCCGGTGGCCGTCCGGAAGAGGGCTGGTGATGATGGTGCCGGGAGAAGAGCCGAAAGATGAGGCAGCGGGCCGGCAATACGAGATGAAGGCATCAGTGCCATCGTACTCCGACTTGACGGCCCGCCACCCACGTTCTTTGTCTTCTCCGGCCTTCCCACGCCAGCCGCCCAAGGAGGCGACCCCGAGAAGTTCAAGGAGCTGGCGATGCAGATGCTGGTGTTGCCAGCGTCGCCCAGGAACGGTGTGCCCGATGACTAGTCGTACCCGTCATCCTCCTGCCCGCTACCCCTGTTGTCGTTGTCGCTGTCCTCCTCGCCGCTCTCGCACAAAGAGGAGTTTTCGCCATCAGTTGAGCTCTCCGCACAGCACCCTAGCCTGTGTCCCGAGCGCCCGAAGACCTTGACGGAGAGAAAATCACTCTCCGCTAGCTTGAAGCAGAGGACGTGCCCATCCATCAAGCAATGGGCGCGTGCAAAGGTTTTCCAGCCCCGGTGAAGTAGCATCACTTGAGGGGCGGGGAACCGTGTGTTCACCCACATGTCGCCATGGAAACACCCCTTCATGCGAAGCCTCAGCCGCGGTGGCTGGTCGACCTCCAGCACGCTCACAAACGCCCGGGGAAGACGAAGGCAGCGGTGCAGTGGCCCACGCAACTGCAGGATGAACTCGAGCGCCGAGTCCCTGACATGACCACTCGGTGAAGCAGGAGGAGTTGGCGGGGAAGATGGCGACGGAGACGGAGACCGCGCAGGCATCCCCCTTCCACGCCCGCCTCTGCCTCGACCGCCTCACCGACCGCAGCCCCGTCCAGCGGCCCCGCCTCATACATGGCCTTCACCCTGGGCATCTAGCTCTTCCTTGACCGCTGCAGCTCTCTGCCAGGAGGAGGACCTGGTCGCCTCCACAGAATAACGGTCGCGGCCATGCCCCCTCGCCATGACCATGGGTGGGGATGGAGACAAGGGGAAGATGCAAGGAGATGCTGTTCCTCCCGCCCCTGAGTCCCCTTTTTATAGTTGGGAAGGGAGGCCGAAGGACCGGCTCTATGCCCCTGAAGAGCCCGCTCAAACCCGACTCATTAAAGTGGCAGCAGACGAGGCCATCGACCGCCCTCCCCGCCCAATCGAAAGCGCGTGAGTGATACGTCTCTAACGTATCTACTTTTCCAAACACTTTTGCCCTTGTTTTGGACTCTAATTTGCATGATTTGAATGAAACTAACCCGGACTGACGCTGTTTTCAGCAGAACTGCCATGGTGTTGTTTATTGTGTAGAAAACAAAAGTTCTCGGAATGACCTGAAAATCCACGGAGATAACTTTTGGAAAATATAAAAAATACTGGCGAAAGAATCAAGTACAGGGGGCCCACACCCTGTCCACGAGGGTGGGGGCGCGCCCTCCCCCCTGGGCGCGCCCCCTGATGCTCCATCGACCTCAACTCCAACTCCATATATTCCGTTTCGCGGAGAAACAAAACAAAGAGAAACTTTCATCGCGTTTTATGATACGGAGCCGCCGCCAAGCCCTAATCTCTCTCGGGAGGGCTGATCTGGAGTCCGTTCGGGGCTCCGGAGAGGGGGATCCGCCGCCGTCGTCATCATCAACCATCCTCCATCACCAATTTCATGATGCTCACCGCCGTGCGTGAGTATTTCCATCATAGGCTTGCTGGACGGTGATGGGTTGGATGAGATTTACCATGTAATCAAGTTAGTTTTGTTAGGGTTTGATCCCTAGTATCCACTATGTTCTAAGATTGATGTTGCTATGACTTTGCTATGCTTAATGCTTGTCACTAGGGCCCGAGTGCCATGATTTCAGATCTGAACCTATTATGTTTTCATGAATATATGTGATTTCTTGATCCTATCTTGCAAGTCTATAGTCACCTATTATGTGTTATGATCCGACAACCCCGAAGTGACAATAATCGGGATACTTCTCGGTGATGACCATAGTTAGAGGAGTTCATGTATTCACTATGTGCTAATGCTTTGTTCCAGTTCTCTATTAAAAGGAGGCCTTAACATCCCTTAGTTTCCACTAGGACCCCACTGCCACGGGAGGGTAGGACAAAAGATGTCATGCAAGTTCTTTTCCATAAGCATGTATGACTATATTCGGAATACATGCCTACATTACATTGATGAACTGGAGCTAGTCCTGTGTCACCCTATGTCATAGCTATTACATGAGGAATCGCATCTGACATAATTATCCATCACTGATCCAATGCCTACGAGCTTTTCACATCTTGTGCTTCGCTTATTTACTTTTCCGTTGCTACTATTACAACTACTACAAAACTGCTATCTTTACTTTTGCCATTGTTACCATTATTATCATACTACTTTGCTACTAAATACTTTGCTGTAGATACTAAGTTATCCAGGTGTGGTTGAATTGACAACTCAATTACTAATACTTAAGAATATTCTTTGGCTCCCCTTGTGTCGAATCAATAAATTTGGGTTCAATACTCTACCCTCGAAAGCTGTTGTGATCCCCTACACTTGTGGGTTATCAGTGAGTATTGGCCCGCGCATGCCTTCCCATATTCCATGCGTCTGTCACCTACCCCGCACCGTGCGTGTGGCGTACGTGGCGTAAGGAGCAGGTGTAGTGGGAAACATGGAACGATGGTTCCAAGACGGAGAGAGTAAATGAGCGGTGGCTTTGCCGTGACGAGGGAACACGCGAGCCGCCTCTTTACTGTTCACCACGGGTGACGCAAGCATGCTGCGGTCATTCCGCGCATGACCCCCACGTCATGCGCGACCCTCCACATCGCGCATTCAACGCGGGTCGTGGGGAAGCGCAGCGGATGAAGGAGTTACTGCGGTAAAACTCTGCCCCGCCTGCCCGCGCACCGTTCTGGGCCTAGCCCAACAACGTGTTGCACTTATGTGTGGCCCAGGCCCGGGGGCTCCTGTCGGTGTATAAAAGTAGGGGCTCTCCTTTTTACCCCTTTACTTGTGCACGGGCAGTCAGAGCCGCGCCCACGGCCACACTATGCAGGGCAAAGGAGGGAAGCCAAAGGCGCGAGATGAGCAAAACCACAAGACAGAGACACAAAGAGCAAGAGGGCGAGGTGGACTCCCCCGGCAAGACCTTTGCTGGGCGCGGCTTGCCCAACGTCAGCAGAGCGCGCTGATGTCTACTACACAACCTTCTTCTTATAGACGTTGTTGGGCCTGCAAGTGCACATGTTTGTAGGACAGTAGAAAATTTCCCTCAAGTGGATGACCTAAGGTTTATCAATCCGTAGGAGGCGTAGGATGAAGATGGTCTCTCTCAAACAACCCTGCAACCAAATAACAAAGAGTCTCTTGTGTCCCCAACACACCCAATACAATGGTAAATTGTATAGGTGCACTAGTTCGGCGAAGAGATGGTGATACAAGTGCAATATGGATGGTAGATAAAGGTTTTTGTAATCTGAAATTATAAAAACAGCAAGGTAACAAGCGATAAAAGTGAGCGTAAACGGTATTGCAATGATAGGAAACAAGGCCTAGGATTCATACTTTCACTAGTGCAAGTTCTCTCAACAATAATAACATAGATAGATCATATAACAATCCCTCAACATGCAACAAAGAGTCACTCCAAAGACACTAATAGCGGAGAACAAACGTAGAGATTATGGTAAGCTACGAAACCACCTCAAATTTATTCTTTCGGATCGATCTATAAAAGAGTTCGTACTAGAATAACACCTTAAGACACAAATCAACCAAAACCCTAATGTCACCTAGATACTCCATTGTCACCTCAAGTATCCATGGGCATGATTATACGATATGCATCACAGAATCTCAGATTCATCTATTCAACCAACACAAAGTACTTCAAAGAGTGCCCCAAAGTTTCTACCAGAGAGTCAAGAACATGTGCCAACCCCTATGCATAGGTTCATGGGCGGACCCGCGAGTTGGTCACCAAAACATACATCAAGAGGCACATGATATCCCATTGTCACCACAGATAAGCACGGCAAGACATACATCAAGTGTTCTCATAAAAGACTCAATCCGATAAGATAACTTCAAAGGGAAAACTCAATTCATCACAAGAGAGTAGAGGGGGAGAAACATCATAAGATCCAACTATAATAGCAAAGGTCGGGATACATCAAGATCGTGCCATAGAGGGAACACGAGAGAGAACACGAGAGAGAGATATCAAACACATAGCTACTGGTACATACCCTCAGCCTCGAGGGTGAACTACTCCCTCCTCATCATGGAGAGCGCCGAGATGATGAAGATGGCCACCGATGAAGGATCCCCCCTTAGGCAGGGTGCCGGGAAGGGCTCCTGAGAGGTTTTTGGTGGCTACAGAGGCTTGTGGCGGCGGAACTCCCGATCTATCTTTTTTTAATGGTTTTAGGGTACGTAAGCTTATATAGGCGAAAGAAGTTGGTTGGGGGGTTCTCGAGGGGTCCACGAGATAGGGGGGCGCGCCCTGTAGGGGGGCACCCTGTAGGGGGGGCGCCCCTATCTCCTGGGCTCCTCGAGGATCTTCTGACTTGATCTCCAAGCCTCCAGGATGATATTTTTCCAAAAAATCACGATGCCAAAGGTTTCATTCCGTTTGGACTCCGTTTGATATTCCTTTTCTTCGAAATACTGAAACAGGCAATAAAACAACAATATGGGCTGGGCCTCCGGTTAATAGGTTAGTCCCAAAAGTAATATAAAAGTGTATAATAAAGCCCATAATCATTCAAAACATATAATAATATAGAATGAATGCTTCATAAATTATAGATACGTTGGAGACGTGTCAGCATCCCCAAGCTTAATTCCTACTCGTCCTCGAGTAGGTAAATGATAAAGAAAGAATTTATGAAGTGTGAATGCTAGAGGTGCACAAGTTTGATCAATGATAATTTCAATCACCTTTACTAGCATGATAATATGTCATAACAGTAGCTCATATCATAAAACTTTTCATAATCAAGTAACAAGCTATTCGCATGTTAAAGCATAGGCCATAAACTTTCTTGAAAACTAGCAAACTTCACTCTTAGTCATCAAACAATTGCAATTCATCTTACTTTCAGGAAGAGTCTGTGTCAGAGCTTTGATCTAGCAAACTTCACATACTCAACTATCATATAGTCTTCTACAATTGCTTACACTCACACAATACTTGTGGTTATGAAGTTTTAATCAGACACAGAGAAAGATTGGGGCTTATAATGTTGCCTCCAAACATATTCACCTTTGGGTGATGTCAACAATAATAGTTCATGCTAACGTACATCCAATTGGATATATATATTAGGATCACCCTAACACAAAGTGCTTGCCAAAGGATAAAATGAAAAAGGGAAAGGTGAAGATCACCTTGACTCTTGCATAAAGTAAAAGACATAAAGTAAAAGATAGGCCCTTCGCAGAGGGAAGCAGAGGTTGTCATGCGCTTTTAGGGTTGGATACACAAAATCTTAATGCGAAAGAACGTCACTTTATATTGCCCCTTGTATATGGACCTTTATTATGCAGTCTGTCGCTTTTATTGCTTCCATAACAAGTTCGTACAAAGCTTATTTTCTCCACACTAATAAGTCATGCATATTTAGAGAGCAATTTTTGTTGCTTGCACCGATGATAACTTACTTGAAGGATCTTACTCAATCCATAGGTAGGTATGGTGGACTCTCATGGCAAAAATTGGGTTTAAGGATATTTGGAAGCACAAGTAGTATCTCTACTTGGTGCTAGGAATTTTTCGCTAGCATGAGGGGGAAAGGCAAGCTCCAACATGTTTGAATGATCCATGACAATATACTTTAATTGAGATGCGAGAAAACATAACCATTACGTTGTCTTCCTTGTCCAACATCAACTCTTTAGCATGTCATACTTAATGAGTGCTCACAATTATAAAAGATGTCTATGATAATATATTTATATCTGAAATCTCCCTTCCTTCAATATTCTTTCATGAATTGTTCAAATGACCAATACAATGCTTGCTAACCGTCAATAAATTTACAACCTCTACTTCTTAGATGTGAAGATCATTACTCCCAATGGAATAAGCAAATGAGGCATATATAATTTCAGATTTATGACAATCAACTCATTCAACAATTTACTCATAGGATATAAGTGAAGCACACGAGTAAATGAAAAGCTACTCCAAAAAGATATAAGTGAAGATCAATGAGTAGCTAAATAATTATGCAACTATGTGAAGACTCTCTCTCATTAAAGAATTTCAGATCTTGGTATTGTATTCAAGCAGCAAGAAAAACAAAATAAAATGACGTTGAAAGGATAGCACAACTCATGTGAAGAAGCAAAAACTTAGGTTCAACCGATACTAACCGATAGTTGTCGAAGAAGAAAGGTGGGATGCCTACCGGGGCATCCCCAAGCTTAGATGCTTGAAACTTCTTGAAATATTATCTTGGGGTGCCTTGGTCATCCCCAAGCTTGAGCTTTTATGTCTCCTTAATTCCTCTCATATCATGGTTTCTCTTCTTTTTATCAAAAGCTTCATTCACAACAAACTCAACAAGAACTCGTGAGATCGGTTAGTATAAACCAATGCAAAACCTTATCACTTTCTACTGTAACAAACCACTAAAATTATTATTCAACATTGCATACTAAATGCCTCTGCATATTTAATACTCCTATCCTCAAATAGAATCATTAAACAAGCAAACATACGCAAACAATGCAAACATAACAGCAATCTGCCAAAACAGTACAATCTGTAAAGAATGCAAGAGTATCAATACTTCCCTAACTCCAAAAATTATAAGAGAAAATTCCCACTGTAATAAATTTATCAGAGATTAATATGCAAAAAGATTCAACATTATACCATTCTCTTACTTTTCTAGGGAATTTTTGCAACAGCGGTAACCTTTCTGTTTCGAAACAGCAACATGTATACTAGCAAAATAAGCATGGCAAAGACTATCCTTGACATTTTTATTGAAACTAAAGATGCAAAACATTATTCTAACTAACATCAAGGAAAAACTAGCAAAATAAAATGACGCTCCAAGCAAAACACATATCATGTGGTGAATAAAAATATAGCTCCAAGTAAAGTTACCGATGAACGAGGACGAAAGAGGGGATGCCTTCCGGGGCATCCCCAAGCTTAGGCTCTTGGTTGTCCTTGAATATTACCTTGGGGTGCCTTGGGAATCCCCAAGCTTAGGCTCCTGCCACTCCTTATTCCATAGTCCATCGAATCCTTACCCAAAACTTGAAAACTTCAACCACACAAAACTCAACACAAAACTCGTAAGCTCCGTTAGTATAAGAAAATAAATCACCACTTAGGTACTGTAATGAACTCATTCTAAATTCATATTGGTGTAAAACCTACTGTATTCCAACTTCTCTATGGTTCATACCATTACATACTAGCCATAGATTCATCAAAATAAGCAAACAACACAATGAAAACAGAATCTGTCAAAAATAGAACAGTCTGTAGTAATATGTATCAAACCTATACTTATGGAACTCAAAAAATTCTGAAATAAATTGCTGGACTTGAGGAATTTGTCTATTAATCATCTTCAAAAAGAATCAACCTAAAAGCACTCTCCAGTAAAAAAAATGGCAGCTAATCTCGTGAGCGCTAAAGTTTCTGTTTTTTTACAGCAAGATCATAAAGACTTCACCCAAGTCTTCCCAAAGGCTCTACTTGGCACTTTATTGAAACAAAAAACTATAAAACATGATTACTACAGTAGCATAATCATGTGGACACACAAAAACAGTAAGGATAAATATTGGGTTGCCTCCCAACAAGAGCTTTCCTTTAATGCCTTTTCTAGCTAGGCATGATGATGACAATGATGCTCACATAAAAGATAAGAATTGAAACATAAAGCGAGCATCATGAAGAATATGAATAGCACATTTAAGCCTAACCCACTTCCTATGCATAGGGATTTTGTGAGTAAACAACTTATGGGAACAATAATCAACTAGCATAGGAAGGTAAAACAAGCATAAGTTCAAAAACTGAAGCACATAGAGAGGAAACTTGACATTATTGCAACTCCTACAAGCATATGTCCCTCCCTCATAATAATTTTCAGTAGCATCATGAATGAATTCAACAATATAACCAGCACCTAAAGAATTCTTTTCATGATGTACTAGCATATAAGATTTACTACTCTCCACATAAGCAAAATTCTTCTCACGAATAATAGTGGGAGCAAACTCAACAAAATAATTATCATGTGAGGCATAATCCAATTGAAAACTAAAATCATGATGACAAGTTTCATGGTTATCATTATTCCTAATAGCATACAAGTCATCACAATAATCATCATAGATAGCAACTTTGTTCTCATAATCAATTGGGACCTCTTCCGAAATAGTGGACTCATCACAAAATAAAGTTGACACTCTTCCAAATCCACTTTCATGTTGATCACAATAAGATTCAATATCCTCCAAAATAGTGGGATCAATACTACCTAAAGTTGACACTCTGCCAAACCCACTTTCATCAATATAATCATCATAAATAGGAGGCATGCTTTCATCATAATAAATATTCTCATCAAAACTTGGGGGACAAAAAATATCATATTCATCAAACATAGCTTCCCCAAGCTTGTGGCTTTGCATATCATTAGCATCATGGATATTCAAGGAATTCATACTAAAAACATTGCAATCATGCTCATCATTCAAAGATATAGTACCAAACATTTTAATGCATTCTTATTCTAGCACTTGAGCACAATTTTCCTTTCCATCATTCTCACGAAAGATATTAAAGAGACGAAGCGTATGACACAAACTCAACTCCATTTTTTTGTAGTTTTCTTTTATAAACTAAACTACTGATAAAACAAGAAACAAAAAGATTTGATTGCAAGATCTAAAGATATACCTTCAAGCACTCACCTCCCCGGCAATGGCGCCAGAAAAGAGCTTGATGTCTACTACACAACCTTCTTCTTGTAAACGTTGTTGGGCCTGCAAGTGCACAGGTTTGTAGGACAGTAGCAAATTTCCCTCAAGTGGATGACCTAAGGTTTATCAATCCGTAGGAGGCGTAGGATGAAGATGGTCTCTCTCAAACAACCCTGCAACCAAATAACAAAGAGTCTCTTGTATCCCTAACACACCCAATACAATGGTAAATTGTATAGGTGCACTAGTTCGGCGAAGAGATGGTGATACAAGTGAAATATGGATGGTAGATAAAGGTTTTTGTAATCTGAAATTATAAAAAAAGCAAGGTAACAAGCGATAAAAGTGAGCGTAAATGGTATTGCAATGATAGGAAACAAGGCCTAGGGTTCATACTTTCACTAGTGCAAGTTATCTCAACAATAATAACATAGATAGATCATATAACAATCCCTCAACATGCAACAAAGAGTCACTCCAAAGACACTAATAGCGGAGAACAAACGTAGAGATTATGGTAGGGTACGAAACCACCTCGAAGTTATTCTTTCGGATCGATCTATAAAAGAGTTAGTACTAGAATAACACCTTAAGACACAAATCAACCAAAACCCTAATGTCACCTAGATACTCCATTGTCACCTAAAGTATCCGTGGGCATGATTATACAATATGCATCACACAATCTCAGATTCATCTATTCAACCAACACAAAGTACTTTAAAGAGTGCCCCAAAGTTTCTACCGGAGAGTCAAGAACATGTGCCAACCCCTATGCATAGGTTCATGGGCAGAACCCGCGAGTTGGTCACCAAAACATACATCAAGAAGCACATGATATCCCATTGTCACCACAGATAAGCACGGTAAGACATACATCAAGTGTTCTCATAAAAGACTCAATCTGGTAAGATAACTTCAAAGGGGAAACTCAATTCATCACAAGAGAGTAGAGGGGGAGAAACATCATAAGATCCAACTATAATAGCAAAGCTTGGGATACATCAAGATCGTGCCATAGAGGGAACACGAGAGAGAACACGAGAGAGAGAGATCAAACACATAGCTACTGGTACATACCCTCAGCCTCGAGGGTGAACTACTTCCTCCTCGTCATGGAGAGCGCTGGGATGATGAAGATGGCCACCGGTGAAGGATCCCCCCTCCGGCAGGGTGCCGGGAAGGGCTCCCGAGAGTTTTTTGGTGGCTACAGAGGCTTGCGGCGGCGGAACTCCCGATCTATCTTTTTTAATGGTTTTAGGGTACCTAAGCTTATATAGGCGAAAGAAGTCGGTCGGGGGGTTCTCGAGGGGTCCACAAGACAGGGGGCGCGCCCTGTAGGGGGGGCTATCTCCTGGGCTCCTCGAGGATCTTCTGACTTGATCTCCAAGCCTCCAGGATGATATTCTTCCAAAAAAGCACGATGCCGAAGGTTTCATTCCGTTTGGACTCCGTTTGATATTCCTTTTCTTCGAAATACTGAAACAGGCAATAAAACAGCAATATGAGCTGGGCCTCCGGTTAATAGGTTAGTCCCAAAAGTAATATAAAAGTGTATAATAAGCCCATAATCATTCAAAACAGATAATAATATAGCATGAATGCTTCATAAATTATAGATACGTTGGAGACGTATCACGCGCCACCCTTGAGCCCAAGGCTTCCAATGCCGTCAACCACATTGGAACCAAGGCTCAGGAGGCACCTCCATGGTGGCATGCAGACCTTTGTGAAGATCGTAAACACACAAGATCATATGAGGACCAGAAGACGACGATCCTCGGCAAGACCCTTGCCACGGAAATCCATGAGACCTCCGGCGAGACCCTTGCCGGGGACGACCGCGATGCCACGGCGAGACCCTTGTCGGGGGCCCCGGCAAGACTCTTACCGAGGACATCCGCGGGGACGCAACCAGGCCCACATGTGCCAAGACTCCACTGTCGTTCCCATACAGTTGCCAGCCCGCCAACTAGGCGAGGCGTGGCGACGTGCAGCCTCTAGGCCAACTCAGCAAGCACCTGCGTGGTGGCATGCAGATCTTCATGAAGACCCTACCACCACGCCAACTCAGCAGCCTGCCAGCCTACATGGCACTGCACGCCTCGTTGGCCCAGACGCGTGTCGAAACAGGATGGAGCAGCGACGGACGGGACGGGCCTCGTTACCGTCCCCAATAAAGCAAGGGGACACCTAAGGAGCGCATTTAATGTGTTTTGTCCAGTAATGATAGGCAATAAGCTTGTACACTGTACACCTTTCCACCTCCTATGTGCCACTGTGGCATCCCCTTTTTCTATAAAAGGAGGCCCGAGGCATACTGGAGGGGTATTCGGCTCTTTTGGACTAGGCACACGCCGTAGCTAGCTCAAGAACACTCAAATATACACCAAAGCAGGACTAGGGTATTACGCATCCTCGCGGCACGAACTGGGTAAACGATCTTTGTGCTGGCTCCTAGACCCGCTCTTTCGACAACCTCGCGCCCGCCGACCATAGTAGGGATTCCAGTGATCCCATAGGTGTCGTCCTCCACCGACAGGAGGGTAGGACAAAAGAAACTTGGAGATCTGGGAATACCAACTATACCTTGCTCCATCAAAAGAAACTATGTGAAAACTGCTTTATGTGATTTGGGAGCTGGTGTTAGTGTTATGCCTTTATCTTTATATAAAAGACTTGATTTGAATAAACTCACACCTACTAAAATATCTTTGCAAATGGCTGACAAATCAACTGCCATACCTATCGGTATTTGTGAGGATGTGCCCATTGTTGTTGCTAATGTTACTATTTTGACTGACTTTGTTATACTCGAGATGCCCGAGGATAAAAACATGTCGATTATCCTTGGTAGACCCTTCTTGAATATTGCAGGGGCGGTTATTGATTGCAATAAAATCAAGGTCACTTTCCATATCAACAGTAATGAGCATACGGTGCACTTTCCGAAGAAACAATTCCAAGTGAATGGTATTAATGTTATTGAAAAATCTCCGACAATCACTATTGGAAGTTTTCAACTACCTCTACCTACTTTGAAAAATAAATTGAAATGCTTATTGTTGGGTACATTCATATCCCCATTGAGGTAACTTAGTGATTTACGAAAGTTCTTCGGTTTCATGCTAATCAAAAGTGGTTGTTAATAAGACTTGATCAACCTTATTAATAGATCATTTTTGAAAGGTATGAAGTTGATGAATTTAGTAAGCACTACCTTCCGTCCCTACCTTTTGTTTTCTTTTTTTATTAGTTAAATAAAATCAAATTCCATGCTTTATCTATTTTCTGCTTTTTCCGTGCAATAAAAAATAAATGAAAAAATGACCCCAAAATAAAAGTTCTCAGAATGCTCTGAAAATCTAATATGATTTTTTCCTGAATACTTATGAACTTCTGGTGCAAATAATATCAAAGAGAGGTGCACCAGGTGGGTGCTGACCACCTGGTGGGCCCCTCACTTACTTCTTCCTCCCACCTCACTCCACTCACACAAAAAAATCACTACACACTCTCTCTCATGTTCTTGCTCCCGAAACCGCGGATTTCAGTCTCTTTGCTCGAAGCTCCATTTCCGAAACTGTTTCGGGGATTTGTTGCTTGGTATGTGACTCCTCCACGTGTCCAATTAGTTTTTGCTTTAGTGGATTATATTTTGAATAATTAGCTACTCTTGGGACTGCTGTAGATGAGCTTGCATGTTGAATTCTTAGAGTTCTAAGTAGTTTGAATGCTTGCTATGGCCTCTATACATCCCTATGAGTAGTTGCTATCAATTTTGTGAAGTTTTGTTGAGAAAAAAATTGTGGACTAAAAATTTCAGAATTTTGTTCATAGGAAAAAGATGAATATCTTTAGGAAATTTGCTTCCAAGAAGAACTCCAAGGGGGTTATTGGGCAGTCATCTGACAATGATCTCCATACCCCGAGGTTTGCGGAGTTACAGCCGTGTGAGTGGTCGGACAGTGAGTTCATGGAAGAGGACGGAATCCTCCAAGAGTTCAACCAATATGCTGCTAATGCCGGCCTCACCGACTTCATTGCAACTGAATGCGAACAATATCATCTCTTCACAAATTCCTTTGTGCAAAACTTTCATTTTCATTCTAGGAATAATCCCCCTGAGGTGTCATTTAATTTATATGTTGAACATCGCCAGATCCCACTTACTGAATTTTGTGACATATGCATGCTTCCTTCTGATGGGGGTTTGGTAGAGCCTAGGCCCTTAGAGTTTGATGGTTTTTACCGTACTCTGACAGTGGGGGATGAGAGAGGAGTATCGGGCACCATTGCCACTAGCTTGCAGTTTCCTGCCGTGCATTATTTTGCTTTATTTATCGCAAAGTGCTGGCTAGCGAGAGAGAAGATGGGTTCACTTAGCGCCCCAGACTTTGTTGTTTTGCATCGTGCACTTTATGGCGACAATACTTTTAGCTTGGGAGCTATTGTGGCACGTCGCCTTCACCTTAACAGATTCAAGGGTAAAATACATGGGGGGCATTTACGCTACTCGTTTGGCGACTCACTTCAATGTGCAGATACGCTCGCATGATCATCCCTTGCCCAAGGTTTACTTAGACAGAGCAGATATGAAGGACCATCAGTTTCTTGCTGCCGATTACCCTGATATTGACTTGCCTTACAACTTAGTTTTCAGTGTGGAAACTCGTGATGTTATCCCCTTGCCTGCACCTGCTTTGTTTGATTATGTTGCCAGGAACGGATACAGAGTTATTGCTGAGGACATTGTCGCTTACCGGAACAACCTGGCAGCGGCGCAAGTGGATCCTCAATAGTGCGACCCTATGGTACCTGCTCCCCAGCACTTCAACATTGGACCTCACGGCTTCTACGACTGGTGATTACCAAGTTAGGCCAAAAGCCTAAGCTTGGGGGAGTACGTATCCCCACCGACATTACATTCATGTTCACACATTTCATTCCGGTTGTCGCTGTCCACACTTTTTCATTGTATCATCCATGCCTAAATTATTTTTCTTGCTTTCTTCTTGTGTGTTTGAAAAACTTTGAGAAAATCCAAAAATATGTTTCTTGCTTCTTTTTTATTTTTCTTCCTAGTTTAAATTATTGTATAACTAAAAAGAAAACCCAAAAAGATTACCTTGTTCTTCATTTACTTGTTGGGTGCTTTCTTGTGTAAATAGTTTTTCTCGTTTTTGCTTCTCCCTTTTTCGTTTGCTTGCTTTCGAAAAACCAAAAACTCCAAAAAATATTTCAGTGTGTTTCTCTGAATTTCTTTTTCTTTTATTGAGTCATATCGAGGAGAAGACCACGATGAAAAATGTTGAGTGGCTCTCATTTGCATTATTCTTGATCTAACAAAGAGCCCATATTACAGTATCTTCTCTTCTTGAATAAAATGTTTGCAGATTCCAGCTTAGTCCACGTCACTCTTGCACTATTATTATTTTCAAATTGTTCGGTTGTGCAAGTGAAAGGCAATAATGACGATATTAGATGAACTGGCCGTGGCAGAGAGAAAGGGCTATGAACTTGACTTGTTCTGTTTTTGTAAATATGTTTAACCTAGTATCCATGCTTCGGCCTATTATGATCAAACATGTTTGCAATGACAATTAGAGATTATAGTTTCTCATGCCATGCATAAGTAGCTAGGAGTGAATAATGACTTATCTTGGATATCAACATTGCGTTAAAATGATCGTGATGTAGTATGATGATATGGTATCCTCCTCTGAATGTTCGAGTGGCTTGACTTGGCACATGTTCATGCATGTAGTTGAATCAAAACCAACATAGCCTCTACGATATTTATGTTCATGGTGTTCATATCCTACTCATGCTAGTATCCAATGTTACTTACGCATAATGCATGTTCATGACCGTTGTTGCTCTCTAGCTGGCCGCTTCTCAACCTAATTGCTAGCCTTCGCCTGTACTAAGTGGGAGCTCTGCTTGTACATCCAAAAACCTGAAACCCAAGTTATTCCTAATGAGTCCACCGTACCTACCTATATTCGGCATTACCCTGCCGTCCTAAGTCAATTTGCATGTGCCACCTCTAAAAACTTCAAATAAATATCCTTTTTGTGTGCTTGGATCGTTCATGGAACGACATGACGTAGTCGGTATCTACCATGCTAAGCGGGTTATTCTCAGGTCGAGTGTTTATTCACTCGCCATCGCACGAGAAAAGGGCGGTAATAGGGATGCCCAGTCCTAAACTACAAAAAGAAAAGAGCTTACAAATAATCAAACAAAAACTCCCAATGGAGTTATGATACGTATCCAATGTATCTATAATTTTAGATTGTTCCATGCTATTATATTACCCGTTTTGGATGTTTATGGGCTTTACTCTACACTTTTATATCATTTTTGGGACTAACCTACTAACCGGAGGCCCAGCCTGAATTGTTGTTTTTTGCCTATTTCAGTGTTTCGAAGAAAAAAATATCAAACTGAGTCCAAACGGAATGAAACCTTTGGGAGCGATCTTTTTGGAACAAACGTGATCCAGAGGACTTGGAGTGGAAGTCAAGAAACAAGTGAGGCGGCCACGAGGATGCCCGGTGCGCCCCCCTACAGGTGGGCACGCCCCCCCCCCCACCCTCCTGGGCCCCTCGAGAGTCCACCGACCTACGTCTTCCTCCTATATATATACACGGACCCCGAAAACATCCAGGAGCACCACGAAAAACTATTTCCACCACCGTAACCTTCTGTATACGCGAGATCCCATCTTGGAGCCTTCGTCGGCGCTCTGCCGAAGGTGGAATCGACCATGGAGGGCCTCTACATCATCTCCAAGGCCTCTTCGATGAGTTGTGAGTAGTTTACCACAGACCTTCGGGTCCATAGTTATTAGCTAGATGGCTTCTTCTCTCTCTTTGAATCTCAATACAAAGTTCTCCGCGATCTTCTTGGAGATCTATTCGATGTAACTCTTTTTGCGGTGTGTTTGTCGATATCCAATGAATTGTGGGTTTATGATCAAGTTTATCTATGAGAAATATTTGAATCTCCTCTGAATACTTTTATGTGTGATTAAGATATCTTTGCAAGTCTCTTCGAATTATCAGTTTGGTTTGGCCTACTAGATTGATCTTTCTTGCAATGGGAGAAGTGCTTAGCTTTGGGTTCAATCTTGCGGTGTCCTTTCCCAGTGACAGCAGGGGCAGCAAGGCACGCACTGTATTGTTGCCATCGTGGATAAAAAGATGGGGTTTATACCATATTGCATGAGTTTATCCCTCTACATCATGTCATCTTTCTTAATGTGTTACTCTGTTCTTTATGAACTTAATACTCTAGATGCATGCTGGATAGCGGTCGATGTGTGGAGTAATGGTAGTAGATGCAGACAGGAGTCGGTCTACTTGTCACGGACGTGATGCCTATATACATGATCATGCCTAGATAATCTCATAATTATTCACTTTTCTATCAATTGCTCGACAGTAATTTGTTCACCCACCGTAATACTTATGCTATCTTGAGAGAAGCCACTAGTGAAACCTATGGCCCCCGGGTCTATCTTTTATCATATAAGTTTCCATCTACTTTTATTTGCATCTTTATTTTCCAATCTATATCATAAAAATACCAAAAATATTTATCTTATCATATTATCTCTATCAGATCTCACTTTCGCAAGTGGCCGTGAAGGGATTGACAACCCCTTTATTGCGTTGGTTGCGAGTTCTTGTTTGTTTGTGTAGGTGCGTGGGACTTTTGAGGAGCCTCCTACTGGATTGATACCTTGGTTCTCAAAAACTGAGGGAAATACTTACGCTACTTTGCTGCATCACCCTTTCCTCTTCAAGGAAAACCAACGCAAGCTCAAGACGTAGCAAGAAGGATTTCTTGCGCCGTTGCCGGGGAGGTCTTCGCTCAAGTCAAGACATACCAAGTACCCATCACAAACTCATCTCCCTCGCATTACATTATTTTCCATTTGCCTCTCATTTTCCTCTCCCCCACTTCACCCTTGCCGCTTTATTCGCCCTCTCTTTCCCAATATCCTCTCTCTTTTGCTTGCCTTTTTGTTTGCTTGTGTGTTGGATTGCTTGTCGCGATGGCGCAAGATAATACCAAATTGTGTGACTTTTCCAATACCAATAATAATGATTTCCTTAGTACTCCGATTGCTCCTCTTAATGATGTTGAGTCTTGTGAAATCAATGCTACTTTGCTGAATCTTGTTATGAAAGATCAATTCTCCGGCCTTCCTAGCGAAGATGCCACTACTCATCTAAACAACTTTGTTGATTTGTGTGAGATGCAAAAGAACAAATATACGGATAATGATATTGTTAAATTGAAGTTATTTCCGTTTTCACTTAGAGATCGTGCTAAAGTTTGGTTTTCGTCTTTGCCTAAGAACAATATTGATTCATGGAATAAGTGCAAAGATTCTTTTATCTCTAAGTATTTTCCTCCCGCTAAGATCATCTCTCTTAGGAACGATATTATGAATTTTAAACAACTTGATCATGAGCATGTTGCCCAATCTTGGGAAAGAATGAAATTAATGATTCGCAATTGCCCTACTCATGGTTTGAACTTATGGATGATTATACAAAAAAATTATGCCGGATTGAATTTTGCTTCTAGAAATCTTAAAGATTCGGCCGCGGGAGGCACTTTTATGGAAATCACCTTAGGAGAATCTACTAAACTCCTTGATAATATTATGGCTAATTATTCTCAATGGCACACCGAAAGATCTACTAGTAAAAAAGTGCATGCTATAGATGAAATTAATGATTTGAGTGGAAAGATGGATGAACTTATGAAATTGTTTGCTACTAAGAGTGATCCTATTGATCCCAATGATATGCCTTTGTTTACTTTGATTGAGAATAATAATGAATCTATGGATGTGAATTTTGTTTGTAGGAATAATTTTGGTAACAATGCTTATAGAGGAAACTTTAATCCTAGACCGTTCCCTAGTAATTCCTCTAATAATTATGGAAATTCCTACAATAATTCTTATGGTAATTTTAATAAGATGCCATCTGATTTTGAGAATAGTGTTAAAGAATTTATGATCTCTCAAAATAATTTTAATGCTTTGCTTGAAGAAAAATTGCTTGATGATTTGGCTAGGAACGTGGATAGACTTTCGCTTGATGTTGATTCTTTGAAAATTATACCTACTCCTCCTAAGCATGATATCAATGAGTCTATCAAAGCTATGAGAATTTCCATTGATGTCTGCAAAGAAAGAACCGCTAGATTGCGTGCCAAGAAAGATTGCTTTGTAAAAGCGTGTTCTTCTAGTTTCCATGAAAATAATGATGAAGATCTAAAAGTTATTGATGTGTCCCTTATTAAATCCTTGTTTTGCAATATGAATCTTAATATTGATGGGACTGGATATGAGTCAACTTTAGTTAAAAGGCGTCCCAATGATTCGGAGTTTTTAGATCTTGATGCTAAAATTGGTAAAAGTGGGATTGGAGAGGTCAAGACTTTAAATAGCATTGAACCCAATATCTTGGATTTCAAGGAATTTAATTATGATAATTGTTCTTTAATAGATTGTATTTCCTTGTTGCAATCTGTGTTGAATTCTCCTCATGCTTATAGTCAAAATAAAGCTTTTACCAAACATATTGTTTATGCCTTGATGCAATCTTATGAAAACTTAATTTGGAAGTTTCTATACCTAGAAAACTTTATGATGAGTGGGAACCTATTACAAAGATTAAAATTAAAGATCATGAGTGCTTTGCTTTGTGTGATTTGGGTGCTAGTGTTTCCACGATTCCGAAAACTTTACGTGATATTCTAGGTTTCCATGATTTTGATGATTGCTCTTTAAATTTGCACCTTGCGGATTCCACCATTATGAAACCTATGGGAAGGATCAATGATGTTCTTATTGTTGCAAATAGGAATTATGCCCGTAGATTTTATCGTTCTTGATATAGATTGCAATCTTTCATGTCCTATTATTCTTGGTAGACCTTTCCTTAGAACGATTGGTGCAAATATTGATATGAAGGAAGGGAATATTAGATTCCAATTCCCATTAAGGAAAGGCATGAAGCACTTTCCAAGAAAGAAAGTAAAATTACCTTATGAATCTATCATGCGAGCTACTTATGAATTGAGTGCCAAAGATGACACTACATAGATCTATCCTCGCTTTTATGCATAGCTTGGGGCGTTAAACAATAACGCTGGTTGGGAGGCAACCCAATTTTATTTTTGTTTTTTGTTTTTGCTTCTGTTTAGTAATAAATTTTTCATCTAGCTTCTATTTAGATGTGTTTTTATTTTTAGTTAGTGTTTGTGCCAAGTAGAACCTATAGGATAACCTACGGTGATAGTTAATTTGATTCTGCTGAAAAACAGAAACTTTGCACGCACGAAAATAATTTTAGTAATTCATAGAAACATGCTTTTGCGTTCATTGTTTTTACTGTAGATCAACAGACAAATTGCCCAGGACTTAATATTTTGGTAGGATTTTTAAAGTTTCATAAGTATTCGAAAGTTACAGATTTCTACATATTGTTTTGTTTTTGACAGATTCTGTTTTTCATGTGTTGCTTGCTTATTTTGATGCATCTATGGCTAGTATCGGGGGGTATGAACCATAGAGAAGTTGGAATACAGTAGGTTTAACACCAATATAAATAAATAATGAGTTCATTACAGTACCTTATGTGGTGGTTTTTATTTCTTGCACTAACGGAGCTTATGAGATTTCCTGTTGAGTTTTGTGTTGTGAAGTTTTCAAGTTTTGAGTAAAGATTTGATGGACTATGGAATAAGGAGTGGCAAGAGCCTAAGCTTGGGTATGCCCATGGCACCCCAAGATATTCAAGGATAACCAAAAGCCTAAGCTTGGGGATGCCCCGGAAGGCATCCCCTCTTTCGTCTTCGTCTATCGGTAACTTTACTTGGAGCTATGTTTTTATTTGCCACATGATATGTGTTTTGCTTGAAGCATCATATATGATATGAGTCTTTGATTTTTAGTTTTCCACAATCATCATTGCTGTACACACCTTTTGGGGATAAGCCCACTTGATTAGAATTTATTAGAATACTCTATGTGCTTCACTTATATCTTTTGAGCTAGATAGTTTTGCTCTATGTGCTTCACTTATATTTTCTAGAGCATGGCGGTGGCTTCATTTTGAAGAAATTGTTGATCTCTCATGCTTCACTTATATTATTTTTAGAGTCTTTTAGAACAGCATGGTATTTGTTATGGTTATAAATTTGGTCCTAGAATGATGAGCATCCAGGTTGGGTATAATAAAAACTATCATAAAAAGTGCATTAAACACTAGGATCAATTTGATGCTTGATAATTGTTTTGAGATATAAAGGTGGTAATGTTAGAGTAATGCTAGTTGGGTAATTATGAAATTGAGAAATACTTGTGTTGAAGTTGGCAAGTCCCATAGCATGCACGTATGGTAAAAATTGTGTGACAAATTTGTTGCATGGGGTGCTCTTTTAATTGTCTTCCTTATGAGTGGAGGTCGGGATTGCGCGATGGTTTACTCCTACCAACCCTTCCCCTAGGATCATGCGTAGTAGTACTTTGCTTCGAGGGCAAGTAGACTTTTGCAATAAGTATATGAGTTCTTTATGACTAATGTGAGTCCATGGACATACGCACACTCACCCTTCCACTTTGCTACCCTCTATTATGTCGCGCAACCTTCGCCGGTATCATGCACCCATTATTTACCTTCCTCAAAACAGCCACCATACCTACCTATTATGACATTTCCATAGCCATTCCGAGATATATTGCCATGCAACTCTCCACCGTTCTGTTTATTATGACACGTTCCATCATTGTCATATTGCTCTTTGCATGATCATGTAGTTGACATCATATTTGTGGCAAGGCCACCTTCATAATTTTTCATACATGTCACTCTTGATTCATTGCATATCCCGATACACCGCCCGAGGCATATACATAGAGTCATATTTTGTTCTAAGTATTGAGTTGTAATTCTTGAGTTGTAAATCAATAAAAGTGTGATGATCTTCATTATTAGAGCATTGTCCCAAGTGAGGAAAGGATGATGGAGACTATGATTCCCCCACAAGTCGGGATGAGATTTCGGACTTTATATAAAAAAAAAGAGGCCAAAGAGCCCACCAAAAAAAGGCCAAATAAAAAAAAGAAAGGCCAAATAAAAAAATGAGAGAAAAGAGAGAAGGGACAATGCTACTATCTCTTTTCCACACTTGTGCTTCAAAATAGCACCATGATCTTCATGATAGAGAGTCTCCTATGTTGTCACTTTCATATACTAGTGGGAATTTTTCATTATAGAACTTGGCTTGTATATTCCAATGATGGGCTTCCTCAAAATGCCCTAGGTATTCATGAGCAAGCAAGTTGGATGCACATCCACTTAGTTTTTTTTGTTGAGCTTTCATATATTTATAGCTCTAGTGCATCTGTTGCATGGCAATCCCTACTCACTCACATTGATATCTATTAATGGGCATCTCCATAGCCCGTTGATATGCCTAGTTGGTGTGAGACTATCTTCTCCCTTTTTGTCTTCACAACCACCATATACCACATATAATGCTATGTCCATGGCTTGCGCTCATGTATTGCGTAAGAGTTGAAAAAGCTGAAGCGCGTTAAAAAGTATGAACCAATTGCTTGGTTGAAACCGGGGTTGTGCATGATGGGAGTATTTTGTGTAATAAAAATGAAGCATGGCCTAACTATATGATTTTGTAGGGATGAGCTTTCTTTGGCTATGCTATTTTGATAAGACATGATTATTTGTTAGTATGCTTCAAGTATTACTATTTTTATGTTTTATAAGCTTTTATCTTGAATCATTTGGATCTGAACAATCATGCCACAATAAAGAAAATTGCATTGAGAATTATGCTAGGTAGCATTCCACATCAAAAATTCTGTTTTTATCATTTACGTACTCGAGGACGAGCAGGAATTAAGCTTGGGGATGCTTGATATGTCTCCAATGTATCTATAATTTTTTATTGTTTCATGCTATTATATTACCCGTTTGGATGTTTATGGGCTTTACTCTACACTTTTATATCATTTTTGGGACTAACGTACTAACCGGAGGCCCATCCCGAATTGCTGTTTTTTTTGCCTATTTCAGTGTTTCGAAGAAAAGGAATATCAAACGGAGTCCAAACGGAATGAAACCTTCGGGAGCGATCTTTTTGGAACAAACGTGATCCAGAGGACTTGGAGTGGAAGTCAAGAAACAAGCGAGGCGGCCACGACGGTGCCCGGCGCGCCCCCTACAGGTGGGTGCGCCCCCACCCTCGTGGGCCCCTCGAGCGTCCACCGACCTACTTCTTCCTCCTATATATATCCACGCACCCCGAAAACATCCAGGAGCACCACAAAAAACTATTTCCACCGTCGTAACCTTCTGTATCCGCGAGATCCCATCTTGGAGCCTTCGCCGGTGCTCCGTCGGAGGGGGAATCGACCATGGAGGGCCTCTACATCATCTCCAAGGCCTCTCCGATGAGTTGTGAGTAGTTTACCACAGACCTTCGGGTCCATAATTATTAGCTATATGGATTCTTCTCTCTCTTTGAATCTCAAGACAGAGTTCTCCTCGATCTTCTTGGAGATCTATTCGATGTAACTCTTTTTGCGGTGTGTTTGTCGAGATACGATGAATTGTGGGTTTATGATCAAGTTTATCTATGAGAAATATTTGAATCTCCTCTGAATCCTTTTATGTGTGATTAAGTTATCTTTGCAAGTCTCTTCGAATTATCAGTTTGGTTTGGCCTACTAGATTGATCTTTCTTGCAATGGGAGAAGTGCTTAGCTTTGGGTTCAATCTTGCGGTGTCCTTTCCCAGTGACAGCAGTGGCAGCAAGGCACGTACTGTATTGTTGCCATCGAGGATAAAAAGATGGGGTTTATATCATATTGCATGAGTTTATCCCTCTACATCATGTCATCTTTCTTAATGTGTTACTCTATTCTTTATGAACTTAATACTCTAGATGCATGTTGGATAGCGGTCGATGTGTGGAGTAATAGTAGTAGATGCAGGCAGGAGTCGGTCTACTTGTCACAGACGTGATGCCTATATACATGATCATGCCTAGATAATCTCATAATTATTCGCTTTTCTATCAATTGGTCGACAGTAATTTGTTCACCCACCATAATACTTATGCTATCTTGAGAGAAGCCACTAGTGAAATCCATGGTCCCCGGGTATATCTTTTATCATATAAGTTTGCCATCTACTTTTATTTGCATCTTTTATTTTCCAATATACATCATAAAAATACCAAAAATATTTATCTTATCATATTATCTCTATCAGATCTCACTTTCACAAGTGGCCGTGAAGGGATTGACAACCCCTTCATTGCGTTGGTTGCAAGTTCTTGTTTGTTTGTGTAGGTGTGTGGGACTTTTGAGGAGCCTCCTACTGGATTGATACCTTGGTTCTCAAAAACTGAGGGAAATACTTACGCTACTTTGCTGCATCACCCTTTGCTCTTCAAGGAAAACCAATGCAAGCTCAAGACGTAGCAAGTCATAACCTTTACCTTTTCGCTTGGGAACCACCACTAGCGTGCTTAGCATGGAAGATATTGATAACTGATGGTCGTGAAGTTAATGAGAAGGGTGCATGTATCAAAATATCATTTACCTCTGTTTTAAAAACTTGAGCTCTGGCACCTCTACAAATCACTACTTCCCTCTACGAAGGGACTATCTATTTACTTTTACGTTGTGTCATCACCTTCTCAAATAAGCGCCAGAACCTGAGAGCACTGCTGTCATCTGATGCATTGTGTATAGCTAACATTGGGTGCATCGTGACTGGATCTTTTCTAACATGAAGTACAATGTTTACACGCTGCTTGAACTTTGGGGGTGCTCTGCATTTATGTTTTGCGGTCTCAGAAAGGGCTAGCGAGATACCATTATTGTCATATTATATCATGATTGTTTTGACAACGTGTTGCTATTTAAGATATCTTATTATTGCTCTCTAGTTGTTTGTGTCATTGATATGAGTTAAATATTTTTAAGAGTTATTGTCGACATTGTTAGTTATAATCCTTGTTGAAAACCTAGGTGTTGTTTAAGCTTATTTATGAAACAAGAGCAAAAGAGTTCGTAAAAGTTTTTCTTTTTCACTTTCAGTTTATCAGCTGAATTGCTTGAGGACAAGCAAAGGTTTAAGCTTGGGGGAGTTGATACCTCTCCAACGTATCTATTTTTCGTAACACTTTTCCTCTTATTTTGGACTCCAATTTGCATGATTTGAATGAAACTAACCCCGGACTGACACTGTTTTCAGCAGAACTACCATGGTGTTGTTTTTATGCAGAAATAAAAGTTCTCGGAATGGAACGAAACTTTGCAAGGATTTTTATATCAAATAAGAGAATTTCTGGAGCCATGAGGTACCTGATGGGGGCAGCTAGGTGGGCACAACCCACCAGGGCGTGCCCCCCACCCCCCGGCGCGCCCTGGTGGGTGCTGCCCACCTGGTGGCGCTGCCGACCCTCAAACTGACGCTATAAAATCCCATATTTCTAGAGAAAAATGGGGAGAAAGAATTATCACGTTTCACGAGACGGAGCCGCCGCCATCTCCTGTTCTTCATTTGGAGGCCAGATCTGGAGTCCGTTCGGGGCTCCGGAGAGAGGGATCTTTGATTTTCGTCATCACCAACACATATCCATTGCCAATTCCATGATGCTCCCCACCAGGAGTGAGTAATTCCTTCGTAGGCTCGCTGGTCGGTGAGGAGTTGGATGAGATTCATCATGTAACCGAGTTAGTTTTGTTAGGGCATGATCCCTAGTGTCCACTATGTTCTAAGATTGATGTTGCTATGACTTTACCATGCTTAATGCTTGTCACTTTGGGCCCGGGTGCCATGATTTCAGATCTGAACCGTTTATGTTATCACCATTATATCCATGTTCTAGATCCGATCTTGCAAGTTAGAGTCACCTACTACGTATTATGATCTGGTAACCCCGGAGTAACAACAGTCGGGACCACTCCCGGTGATGATCGTAGTTTGAGGAGTTCATGTATTCATCGTGTGCTAATGCTTTGTTCCGGTTCTCTATTAAAAAGAGGCCTTAATATCCCTTAGTTTCCAATAGGGACCCGCTGCCATGGGAGGGTAGGACAAAAGATGTCATGCAAGTTCTTTCCATAAGCACGTATGACTATCTACCGAATACATGCCTACATTATATTTATGAACTGGAGCTAGTGCCGTATCTCCCTAGGTTATAACTGTTTCATGATGAATATCATCCAATGAGTCATCGATCCAATGCCTACGAATTTATCTTATATTGTTCTTGCTAAGTTACTACTACTGCTACTACTATCGTTACTGCTACAATATCACTGCTATCACTGCTACTGTTACTGTTGCTACTACTGCTATCATCAAAATTATCATACTACCATGCTACTAACCACTTTGATGCAGATAATTAATCTCCAGGTGTGGTTGAACTGAAAACTCAGCTGCTAATACCTTCAAATATTCTTTGGCTCCCCTTGTGTCGAATCTATAAATTTGGGTTGAATACTCTACCCTCGAAAACTGTTGCGATCCTCTATACTTGTGGGTTATCAGGACCATATGGTTGTTGGCCCTTGGGCTCTTAAAATGTGATAGTTGTTACTATGTTAAGTATGTAGATATGGACCATATGGTTGTCAAAACCGTGTTGCGAAGATCCTCCTTTTGTCGAATAGTGTAACCACTATATGTATGTTAGTCAAATGTTGTTAGCCAAGTTCTTAATTTTTCATGGAAAGTATTAGTATCATACACAGTACATTGAGTTTAAGCGTGTGCCCGATGTCTAGAAGGCATTTGCATATTAACTGTCCATATTGCAAATTCACACACATGTTAACATAAGGAAACGTATGTGTAACTTACTAAACATCACACACAAGTACTCGCAGACGCATTGTGTGCGATACTCCTAGCCACCGCAAGCAACTAGTTTGCATTTGTCAAAGATTTTTGTACACATAGAATCGCATACGAACATACTGTATTAACCGTCTGTGTTGTAGTTTCTCATCGCAAACAATTCATTCTAGTCGGCTATTTGCCACGTATCACACACATCCTTTTTACACGACTCATTTGTGTTCTTTTGGCTCATCGCAAACAGTTCATCCATGTGAATTGTATGCCGCATATCACACACATCTTGTTAAGTTGAACCGTTTGTGTTGTGTTCCCTAATCGAAAAACAGTTCGTCCAAGTGAACCGTATGTCATATATCACACACACCTTGATCTGGCTAACCGTTTCTGTTGCACTCCCTCATAGCAAACAGTTCATCGAAGCGAACTATATGCCGCATATCGCACACACATTGATATGGCTGCCCGTTTCTGTTGTTCTGCCTCATCGCGAATAGTTCGAATGCATTAACCGCATGCCCTGCATCGCACATGCAACTAAAATCTGAACCGTGTTTGACGGCTCCGCCATCGCAAACGTTTTGCACCTTTTTTGACAGTTTTTTTACACCATCGTCTGTGATTAATGCATTGCACACAGTTTCGCCAAATGGTCTCTGATCGTAGTGTCGCGTTAGCAGCATCCTGCAGTAGTGAATGCCTGGTATTCATGTGTACTTTGTACACACACCTATCACAAATATACACTACCAGGAGTATGCTTTTTCCTCAACTTCAAGGGCCCAGACTTGGGTAAAACTTTTCCTCGTATTACCATCCAACCTAATAGTTAGGGGTATCCTACCGAATGATCTAATGGATCATATCTGCCAACTAGTAAGAGAGGGGTGTGGGGGGCAATGCGAGCGAGAGAGGCCTAAAGATAATGTGTGTGCGGGAGACACGTAGGCACATATATGTGCATATAGAGGGCCGGTAGAGACCGTGCATGTGTATATATGCATGTGAGAGAAATAATGTTTTCCAACTGAGATTAGTGAAAAGAGTGGTATGTAGTAGTAGTAGTAAGAGAGAGAGAGAGAGAGAGAGAGAGAGAGAGAGAGAGAGAGGAGATATATAGAGAGAGTGTGTGTGAGACACCCCGGGGGAGAGTGCGAGCATGTGTGAGAGAGAAATGCTGATGTATATAAAGTGTGTTGTTCAAAATACTTACAACTGGAGCTTTGTTAAGGGTGCAAAAAGGTTGCAAGCCTGTCTTGCTGCAAGTTTCCAAGCTCTCGTTAAGCAGTGACTTGGTCATCTTATTGATTGCGTCCTCATCCATCTCTATTTGGCAGTGGCGTTGGGGATCTTTGACATTGCCGGTATACTCACACATTAAGCCGGATCGGCAGCTTAAGGGCAAGATCCTCCATGCGACCCAGCAATGAACCAGATCAACTCCAGTTAGGCCATTGGCCATCAAGGCTCTGATCTTTGAAAATATGGGCATATATTTGGTCCGTTCTTCTGTGTTGATCTGCTCTGGGAGTTGGTGTCTTTTGCTAAGCCGGTTTTCACGAAAACCCGACGGAGGATTTTCGTCCGCTAGAGATGTGTCTTGGCAGTAAAACCACGTCTTGTTCCAGTCCTTAGGATGACTGGGAAGTGCGGCAGCAGGAAAAGTGGCTTCTTTCCACCTCTGAATGGAAATACCTCCTAGTTCTAGGCTAGTCCCGTTTGTGAACTCGGTTTGGCGGTTCAAGTAATAGAATTCCCTGAACAATTCTACAGTGGGCTCTTGTTGAAGATACACTTCACAAAAAACTTGAAAGTTGCAGATGTTTGAACCAGAGTTGGGCCCGATGTCTTGAGGATGGACTTTGAAGAAACGCAGCATATCACGAAAGCATTTTGAGCCGGGTGGGGTGAACCTACGGAGCATGTGATCATAAAGACTACGACTTCACCTTATTTTGGGGTGGGTATAGCCTCATCTCCTGGAGCCCTCCAGTGGATAACCTCTTTTGGTGCTAAGACACCGACTTTGACATGGTCATTGAGGGATTCCTCCGTAACAGTGGAGACGACCCAGTTGCATGAGGTAACAGTTTTGGTCATTTTTTTATGAAAGCCTAAAAAGGAAAATATTGCCGGATTAAGGTTATGCTGTTAAGCCGACCAGTGATAAAAAAGTAAGTGCAAAGCTAATTCATATGCAGAAGAATAAGTGCTATAGAAGTCAGCATGGTTAAACCGGAAGACAATGTCGGGTTATACAGATTGTGAGCATATACTGGCGGCTTAAAAAGGGGACTAATTCTATATGGCGGGTTATGGCTTATCGTATAAGCCGCCCGCGCGATTGCAGTGCAACAGATCTATGAGTGAAGTTTTTCTAAGTGCTGGATAAACAGGTTTTGCAAATTCTATTTATGATTCTGGATCTACGGCAGCTCCGAAAAGAAGAATAATTATTAAACCTAGTTACAGCGATGGAAGAACACGCGAGCTGGGAGGACGGAACGCATCTGTGTTTGGAAACAAACCTAAAACTACTACCGCATCAAGTTTGTACTACGATCGGATCGAACTAAGCATTGGCAAGGGGACAATGGAGGAGTTTTGATGAACACTGGAGAACTCCGATGAACTGGTGAACCCTAGTGCAGATCTGACATGAAGCAGAAAGGGTACATGTTGATGCTGATGAACAGTGGAGGAGCGCCACGATCTCCGGACACGGTTAGCTTGATGCAGCGGCCGGGGTTGAGGTCGTTGGAGATGACGGCGGTGGAGCTCGCGCTGTGGTGGTCGGCGCGAGGAAGGAGAAGAAGCAGAGGCGGGGGTAAAAATGGCATAAAGGGCCACCTTCCCTATTTATAAGGAGGTGAGTGGACGACATGCGCGGGAATCAAGGAGGCTGAAGATGATTATGTGGCTATATGAACGCCTCGATTTTCGGGAAGTTTATTAAGATAAAAATCTGTTGTGATGTCCTGGGCCTTGTGCGGAATTAATGCGCGTGATGTCATGGTGGGTTACCATGGTTATGTGATGTGACGTCATGGCGGGTTACATCGAATTAGTAAGGAATTGATAATGGAAGATTCTGCCAAGTCAAGTGGTGGAGATTGATGTGAACAAGTTCAAATCAACCTGGGGCCTAATGTTGGGGATATAACTCCTAGGTATGACCCATCCAGGAGGGGCCGGGTCATGTCATTGGCGACTTAAGCATGAAGATGGCGGTTCATGGATCAAGATTATTGAAGGCCCAAGGCCCGGAGGTGACTCAAGGCCCAGAGGAATGAGCCGCCATATGTTTAACTTGTTTTGTAAGGCAAACTTAGTTAGAAACCGAGTCGGTCATGTTTGTGTGAGCTGGTCGGGACTTTGTAAGCCGCCAGGCATCAACCTATATATAAAGGAGTGACCCGGCGGCGAGTTAGGTCAAGAAACAATTAATCATGCACTAGGTCAAACGTATTCGCTCCCTAGTAATCGAAACCCAAGCAATACAACCAAAAGCAGGAGTAGGCTTTTACCTCATTGATAGGGGCCGAACCTGGGTAAAACTCTATGTGTCCTTTGTCCCATGCACCCCCTTTGAGCTAACCTAGTTGCGATGGCTCCACACCTAAGTCCTTTTGCTAGGGCATCTGCCGTGTTAATTCCACGACAACATCTCAAAACCCTAGAACAATAGAGACCACGAAACAGAACATACAAAAAAAATATGGGAGGGGTGACGGAGAAATGACAAAAAAAGATGAGAAATGAATAAAATACATGAGAAAAGATGAAGCCTAGCAAGCAGATGCGGTGGAGAGGAGATGGCCAGCGAGAGAGCAGAGCAACCGAAGAACAGAGAAACTGAAGAGACGAGAGGGCGGTGGAGGGGAGATGCAGGGATAAGAAAACATGGGTCGAGCGGGCAAAGGATAAACGGGTTTCGTTGAACCGGACCCGGCAAGAGAAAACAGATTGGCAAACAGAAAAAGAATAAAAGTAAAAGAGCAACACATCCAACACGGATCTTAGCAAAGAACCGGGCGGCACACGAATCAGCTGGTGCAACAAAAAAAATTCAGACAACGTGGAATATATAGCAAAATGGAAATTGTTTAGTTAATCTATGTGGTCGTACCGTTTGCTAGAAAAGGTCTTGAAAAACAATCACACTTACTCCATCAGTTTCTAAATATTTATCTTCTTAGAGATTTCAAATGAACTATCACATACGGATCTATATAGACATATTTTAGAGTGTAGATTCACTCATTTTACTTTGTATGTAGTCGCTTGTTGAAATCTCTAGAAAGACAAATATTTAGGAACGAAGGAAGTATGTTTTGTTCCTGCATTACACAGACTCACCCACTTAGGACTCAGTTGCGGATGCGGATGCCATCGTTTACAGATAATCAACCTGCTCCACGCTCATCAATCAAGAAAAAGAAGGAAAGGAAAGGAAAGGCAGCGAAGCGAGCGCTGACGCCCTGCTACACTATTCTTCCCGTAGAACTGTACTAGTGGTCGTACCGCTGTCTTGTGTCATAGTCATCACTCGTCAATGATGCTAGTCGAGTAGCACGTCCATTCATACAAGTATCTTTCTACGAACAAAGTGGCCCCGTGCAATCGCGTCGCGGCCGTGCCGATCGAATTCACGCACGGCACTGTCGCACCGGCTTGCCGTGGCGATGGAGCACTGTTTGGACGTCACGAGGCGAAAGGGACGCGACGTAGCTACAGCCTACAGTGGTGGGCGTCCTACTGGCTTAGTAAGTACGAACCAGACCTCCCGGTCTTCCACAGATCTCACGGCTTAAACTGTATCCCCTTGATTGCCAATTTGGCATGCATGCATGCACATGCATGACGCGTGCTGCGATGGTTCTATACCGATCAGACGATCAGCTGCTGATTGGCTCAGTTGATGTTTGCGTGCATGCACGGTTATTAATAATGTGTCCAAGTGAAGCTCCAACAATTCACACGATTTTGGGGCAAGTGTACTGGGTGTTTGGTTACACTGCGCATGCAACTCCCAAAAGGCCAAATTAGACATCAGCTCAGCATGGTGATTTAGGAGACCGTAAGCCTGGATTGAGGCATAAGCCACTGCGTTTCTTCCCACACAGGGAGCAAACCTTTTGTTGCGTCCTGGATTTAGTTTGTTGCTACCTGTATAATGCTTTGTTTTAGGTGGCATCACGCTGCATTTATAACTGGATATCCTGTCGCTTCTTTCGGCTCATATATCTATCCATGCACGCATGTTCCTTTAGGCTGTCTGTCTGCCTGATCATTATCATATGAAGCAAATCATTACTACTGCACACGGTTTAGTGGTTTAGGAGTATTATTTCTTCAAAACTTAAGCTTCAGTGCACACGGTTGCTGCTGTCCTGTCCATCATCGCGCGCTACTCCAAAATTTCTCCACCCAAAGAGTAACACTAAATGATGGATCAAAGCGCTGCACTTCACTGAGAAACAGTAGTATTGCCTCGATCCTAAAAAGCCTAGATGGTGCATACTGTACCGATTTATTCCTCCACCCAAGACTGTTCTCCATCGATCGGCTGTTGTTGACCCATCCATCAGTTGGAACCTATACTACAGCCTTGATGCAGAAATGCTGCTCCTTCTAGGCAAACATTCAGGCCATATATATAAGTTCCAAGGAATCAATGCTCGATACACCCTGCAAAACGGTCGAGCGTACTCCCATTCCTCGTAGCCCCTCCTTTAAAAATGTACCGTACGTGAGCAGTGGTAGCCACACTGGCACTGACCATGCTCCCCTTAAACCGCATTCCCAGCGCGCATCTCTTTTCAGCCTCAACATACTGCATGCATTTTTTTTTTTTAGAAAAGGGGGGACTCCCCGGCCTCTGCATCAGGAGTGATGCATACAGCCATCTTATTAAAGAAGCAACAAAAAGTGCGTACAAAATTCCATAGTCTCTAACTGAAACAATAATAAGCAGCCCACACAGAGCGCAGAAGGCTAGAGACACTAACTAGCCAATAAAGGAGGCACAACCGGCTGGCTATATAGATAGGGAAACTAATTGCCTATCCTATTACATAACCGCCATCCAAACCGGTTGAAGATATCCCGAGCAACCATCTCCCACCGGGTAGACCCAGTAACCAAATGCTCCCTGGCCTCCATCGGAGTGAGTAATGACCATGAACGGATCAGCGCCGTAGCTCGGAAGATAACCTGCAAAAAATGAATTCGTGGTGATCTGTTAAAAACCAAATCATTTCTGCACAGCCAGATGGTCCATATTAAAGCGCAGACTCCAACCCGAATATGTCTTGCTATTGTAGAGTCAAACCCATATAGCCAATTCCCAAATAAAGCATTAACAGTATTCGGTGGAGTTATATTAAAAGCAATGTGGACCGTCTGCCATAGAACCTTGGCCAGCGGGCAATCAAAAAAGAGATGTTTAATTGTCTCATCTCGATCGCAGAAACTACACCTAGTAGGTCCTGTCCAATTACGCTTTATTAAGTTGTCCTTTGTTAGAATAACTTGTTTATGAACAAACCACATAAACACTTTTATTTTCAAAGGTACTTTGACATCCCAGACACTCTTGGAAGTTGGAATGGAGCTTGTATTAATAACATCGGTATACATAGACCTGACTGTAAATACCCCAGACGTAGTCAACTTCCAGCGTAATTTCTCCGGTTGGTCAGAAAGCTGAACCTCCATTAGTCTCCTAACTAACTGGAGCCAAACCTCCCAACGATTGCCCGCTAATGACCGTCTAAACTGAATATTAAGGGGGGTAGATTGAAATACCGTTGCCACGAGCACCTCACGTCGTTGAGCAATACGATATAAAGACGGATACTGAATGGCCAGGGGTGAGTCACCCAGCCAAGCGTCCTCCCAGAAACGTGTAGTGGCCCCATTGCCAATGACAACTTTTGTCCTATTGAACATTAATTGCTTGACTTTCATGAGCCCTTTCCAGAAAGGCGAATCCATCGGCCTAACTGTTACCTGGGACAAAGTCCTAGTCTGGAGATACTTGCTGCGGATGATTTGCGCCCACATAGCTTCCGAACCGCTAGCGAGCTTCCACAACCACTTACTAAGAAGGCATCTGTTCTTAACCTCAAGATTCTCAATGCCAAGCCCGCCTTGGTCTTTGGGTCGACAGATGATGTCCCACTTAGCAAGCCGGTATTTTCTTTTAAGCTCATCACCCTGCCAAAAGAAGCGTGATCGATAGAAGTCCAGTCTTTTCCTCACTCCCACTGGAACTTCAAAGAACGATAAGAGGAACATAGGCATGCTCGTGAGTACCGAGTTTATCAAAACTAACCGGCCTCCATATGACATGAGCTTACCCTTCCAGCAGCTCAGTTTCTTTTCAAATCGATCCTCGATACACTTCCACTCTCTGTTTGTTAGCCTACGATGATGAATCGGAATGCCAAGGTAGGAAAAGGGCAGACTTCCCAACTCGCACCCAAACAGTTGCCTATAAGAGTCCTGTTCATCTTTAGCCCTCCCAAAGCAGAACAATTCGCTCTTATGAAAATTAATCTTTAACCCCGATAATTGTTCAAAGAGGCATAACAACAACTTCATATTTCTCGCCTTGGCCAAGTCATGCTCCATAAAGATGATTGTATCATCAGCGTATTGAAGAATGGATACACCTCCATCCACCAGATGAGGTACTAAACCACCCACTTGACCATGGTCTTTAGCCCTTCCGATCAATATTGCTAACATATCCACCACGATGTTAAACAAAATGGGGGACATTGGGTCGCCTTGCCTGAGGCCCTTATGTGTCTGGAAGTAATGACCGATATCGTCATTGACTTTAATACCCACACTCCCTTTTTGCGTAAAAGATTCAACCTGATGGCACCAAGCCTCATCAAAACCTTTCATACGCAATGCCTGTTGAAGGAACGGCCACTTGACCTTGTCATACGCCTTCTCAAAATCCACCTTAAAAATTACCCCATCTAATTTTTTAGAGTAAATTTCATGGAGCGTTTCATGAAGGACAACTACTCCTTCGAGGATGTTTCTGTCCGGCATGAAAGCAGTTTGGGATTGCTGTACCACAGAAAGCGCAATCTGTGAGAGCCTGTTTGTCCCGACCTTGGTGAAGATTTTGAAACTAACGGTTAGAAGGCAAATTGGCCTAAATTGCTCAATTCGCACAGCCTCCGTTTTCTTAGGAAGCAATGTGATAGTTCCAAAATTCAACTGAAATAATTGAAGCTGTATGCCCAAGTGAGTCAAGTCGGCCATTGAATTCGGAGCACCTACTCGGGGAGGAGACAGAACCCTCCTTTCGTCCTTATGGCCATGAACCTTCTCTGCTCCCTGCCTTGTCCTTTTCTTTTGCCTATCACTCCCTTCCACTTCCTTTTCTTGGTGCACAGATAGGAGTGCCATCTCCAGCTTATCAATGCTGTCCTCTCCTCTCCAACACGCTCAGCCCCACCATGCACCCCCCACACCGTCCATGTCCATCGCCGCGCTCTCTGCCTGTACTTTCTTGAATCAAGTTTCAAAAATGTATCCTATCCTAGGCCATGGCGCTAGAGGTAGATGAGCACATTCATTAATTCCCATCCCCTCTGCACCAACTCGAACGATCTGTTCGTAGACTATAGGCGCGCACCGGCGCACGCACCAAATTATCCTAACGTGTACATAACCCTGAGTTCCTCTTCCCCGCAAAAAAATAAAACCTGAGTTCCTCGCAATCTTCCAAACTGTGAATTAGCTGATCCGGCTATTCAGAAAATAGTGTTTTTTTTTCCTCTCATGACTCAGCGTGATAGTTTTTTTTTCGAAATGGAGGCATAAGATTTGCCTCATCTATTAAATAAAGAGAGAATAAAGTTTAGAGAATTACAACACACCCACACATTAGGCATGCCAATTACTCAGCGTGATAGTCAGTATACGTTAATTATCATATCACAGACTCACAGTAGTGTACATAGTTTGAGGCACTATTAAAGCTTTTCGCCTCTCATTACTCGGCCTGATTCTAGTCGGTTACGTGAGTTATCATGTCAGAGACTCACAGTAGTGATACAATAATCTGAGGCACTATTAAAGCAGCCAGGGATTTATTGCAAACACACGGTAACCAGAAAATGACATCATGCATGTACTAGTAGTAGATTGCATATCTTTTTTCTTGCCTCTTGCTTGTGAACAAGTCCAAGCTAGGGAGGAAAGCTCCTATATAAATTTGACGACTCCTCACTGTCCACGCGCACATTCTCTCCAAGCGCCTGTCTACCAGCATCGCCTCCCTCCTCCACGCCTGCCCCCCGCCATTTGCACTCACCAAAACCTTCACCAGTTCATCACGTACATCTTTCTCAAACCACAAACCTCCACACCTGGCTGCTAGCGCCACCAACTCTCCCCTCCTCATCGACCACCTTCTCCTTCCGTGCATCGCTCCGTACCCTACGTAGCTACATGGGGCGAACGAGCAGCAGGGGGACGGCTCTTCCGCCGCAGCTCCGGTGGGACGTCCTGCCCCTGCTCCTCCTCCTCCTCCTTGCCCTGGCGTCGAGCTCCAGCTGCGAGGCCTCGAGAGGCATGCAGCCCTTCAGGGGCCAGCCGCTGGAGCGAGGGGCGGCCAACCATTTCTTCGGGTTCTTGCCGAGGGGCCCGGTGACGCCGTCCGGGCCGTCGCGGAAGCACAACGCCGTCGGCCTCGACAGCCAGCTGGAGAAGCCGTGAAGCAAGGAGATGGTGCGTTGGCCGCTCGATAGAGATATAGTAGAAATAGCTCATAGATACGTGTATGATGATGACATATGGTGTAGATTAATGTTTACGTAGTTTGTATGGGGGTAGGTTGGCGTGTAACAACTATTCTTGGAGAGGTTCCTTCGTTTCTTACCTTTGGTTTGGAGCCGGCAGAGTTGTCGATGCTTCCCAACTTTCCTTCCTTCCTTCCTTCCTTCCTTTGCAAACGCGGCCTCTTTTTTCTTTCGATAAAGTTATAAAGGATGATTGATATGTGATATGATATATACCGCTGCAAACCATCTTTCTCTCTATAGAGACGTCTGCTAATGACTTTGCTGCGTCGTCGATTTGGTGTGAGCAGAAAATGCAGGCCCTGCGTTGACAAAATGGTGGCCATGGCCAACAACGTTGCACCTTCCTTTGACTATATGTTCGTATAGCTATTTCAAGCCAACATTGATTCCTTTTCAAAGCGAGCACGTACATCTTGTTCCTTGACTTAATGGTTCTTATTATTAAGACAAACCATCCACGATGTTATTGGTGCAAGTATCGCCAGTTAGTTAAATATTTGCGTTAGGATGATGTCATGTCGTCGATCGCGGATTAAGCAGCCTCCTGTGAAGATAAGAGAGGGGGCTGCAGAGGGAGTGGTTGGTCTCTCACTCAGCGCTTTTGCCCGTGACATTTGGTGAAAGATTGATGGATGGAAAGACGGGCAGGTGTGGATGAGATGCATGGGGGTGGAGTCGTGACATGACGCTTCGAGCCATCCTTTTTCCTGGCCTCCAGAGTAGACTTCTCATCGCCTCCAAATCTTTGACGTGTTCGCTGGTGCAGCTAGCGATGCACGCGCGCGGGTAGGACAAGGGCGACATCTAAACCAACAAACACGGTTTGATTGCTTCACCAAAGTTACTCCATGTAATGGTACTTTGGTTGGTTGGTACACGCGGGCAGGGACGACATGCATGTCGGTCGCGCGGTGCAAATGGCCATTGGGTTACCGCTTGGATTGCTTTGTACCGGGACTTCCTAGCAGGATTTCAGAGTCGGTCAACCAAAAAGCATTGGTTCCTTGTTAGTATTTTTGTCTCGGTTTAACCCCCGTCGGTCTTGTAGATATCATTTGGATTTCGGACCAAGATGATCCGGGCGACGTCTACGGATGCATGCATACAGTGCAGCAAAAAGGAGACCGAGTGCCTCACTCAAATCCAATAAAGATCAACTACAAGTGGCAGCTGCAGCTGCAGCCTGCGGAGAAAATGCAGCAGCAGCATCCTTCGGAACCTCACCGTCCGGATACAAAAAGCAACGGGCGCCTGTAGGAGAACAGCAACGTTGATTATTGATTTGGTCCTCCTTTCCATCGAACGAAGACCGGGCGACGTAGCGCTGGTGCAAACCGAGAACGCTCGACCACAACCGTAGAGTGCGCGTGCAGGGCGCAGCGCCGCAGCAGTTTCACTGCCACACGACGGACGGCTCGGGCTCGGGCACGGCAATGCGTCGTGCGCCCGGCCCAACGGCCGGGCGGGAGACTAGTAAATTGGAGGAAACGCCAACAGTGGCCGGCCGCACGTACGGGGCCATCGTCGCTGGCCGCACGCAACCGCCCGAGGCGTCCCGCGTCCCGCGCGCACGGCCGCACGCACGGACGCCGGTTCGCTGATTTCCAGCCGTCGCGCCGCGCCAACAGGGCGCGAGCGCCGGGCGGCCGGGGCGGTGGCACGGAATTCTCGCCCACCACCACCATGTGGCCCGCCTTGACGAAAGAGATCCGATCCATAGGCCGACGTCGCTCGCTGTTGACTCTCGCTCACTCTGGGAGTGAGCGAGAGATGCCGCCTGCGCATGCGCGCGGCCGTCTAGTTGGAAATGTGGAGGATTTGTTAGTTTCGGAGGTGATTTTCACACACGTACGTGGCAGCGGTGCCATTATCGGTGGCATGCACCAGGCTTGTTTTTCCAAGAAAAAGGGCCGTGCTTGGCAAGCTTGACGTGACGCCCCAAATGTAATCATGTGCATGCAGAATAAACACCGGTTTCCACGCCAGATCAGTATGATAGCATGTTTCACATCGTTGGAGTCGTTTCTATCATGGCTGAATTCCTGAATGTATTTACAGTCTTTATTAGCATTCCAATATTTTCCTCTCACCGTCACCCCGACAATGCGACAAAACAAAACAGCGTACACATGGTTCACGTCTATGGACACCAACTCAGGGCATCTTCAACACCGACCCGCAAATCTCCAACAATTGGCCGGACCACACGATCTAGACCATAAAAGTCATCCAATGCGGTCCTGTATTGGTCCGCGGGACGTCCGAACGCGATTTCTCCCGTAAACGGGAGACAAAAGTGGGGAAAATTTGTGGGAGTTTGAACCGATCTCAAGGCCTCTTCTGACCGCCCTGGCCCACCAAAAATGCTTCCCCCCCTTTCGCGAGTTTTCGGCCAGCGCCACTCCAGAGCGTGAGCGCCCATATTCATGCCCGGGCAGAGCGAATGCAATCGCTCACTGGTGCCGGCATTGAAACGACACGTCGGCCGAGAGAGCGTCGCCCACGCCGCTTTCCGGTGCAGGCGACTGTCGCGCGTTCAAACGACAAGATGGCCGCCCATCTTTCTACCGCCCGTATTGATGGCATGCGGTTGCCGAGACGTTTCCTCCGGTGCCACTCGTCCGTTCCTTTGCCGCCCACCGGTGCTATATAAACCATTGCCCAAGTTCCCCGATGAAAGGATCGATATGGTTGACTAGAGGGGGGGGGGGGTGAATAGGCAACTAACAAATTTTAGACTTTTCTTTAACAATTTAAACCTTGCAAAGAAATAGGTTGTCTAGATGTGCAACTACGTGGACAACCTATATGATGCAAAGACAATAAGCACACTAGCAAGCAATAGATACAACTCAAGTAAGCTTGCAAAAGCAAAGGCACAAGATAACCAAGAGTGGAACCGTTGGAGACGAGGATGTGTTACCGAAGTTCCTTCCTTTTAAGGGGAAGTACGTCTCCGTTAGAGCGATGTGGAGGCACAATGCTCCCCAAGAAGCCACTAGGGCCACCGTAATCTCCTTGCGCCCTCACACAATGCGAGATGCCGTGATTCCACTATTGGAGCCCTTGAAGGCGGCAACCGGACCTTTACAAACAAGATTGGGGCTATCTCCACAACACTTGGAGGCTTCCAACAACACCACGAAGCTTCACCACAATGGAGTATGGCTTCGAGGCGACCTCAACCGTCTAGGGTGCTCAACACCCAAGAGTAACAAGATCCGCGAGGGATAAGTGGGGGGGATCAAATTTCTCTTGGTGGAAGTGTAGATCTGGGCCTTCTCAACCAATCCCGAGCAAATCAACAAGTTTGATTGGCTAGGGAGAGAGATCGGGCGAAAATGGAGCTTGGAGCAACAATGGAGCTTTGGGGGAAAGAGGTAGGTCAACTTTGGGGAAGAAGACCCCTTTATATAGTGGGGGACTCAATCCAACCGTTATTCCACTGAGCAGTCCCGCACAGAGCGGTACTACCGCTAGGGCAGGGCGGTACTACCGCTCATACCCAGCGGTACTGCCGCACTGACAGGGCCCTGACCCCAGGGCGGTACTACCGTGGGGGTAGGCGCGGTACTACCGCTTGGAGCGGTACTACCGCCACTACTACCGCCCTTAGTACCGCAAAACCTGACACGAAAAACTTCGTTCTCGAATCGAGGCGGCAGAAGCCCGGAAGCACTGCGGTACTATGGCCGAAGACCACAAGCGGTACTACCGCTCGGAGAGCGGTACTACCGCTGGGGAGCTTCGGCGGTACTACCGCTGGGGCAGGACAAGGCATACTCAAGGGAAGTAAGGCTGCTCCAACGAAGCGGAAGGAAAAACGACGGGTGATATGGATGTGTATGTGTTGATTCCACCCTAGTCTTACCAAAGTGGATCCCCTCTTGATAGTACGGAGACTCCTACGAAACTAGACCACCAACAACGAAACGAAGGAGCTACACCGTCTTGAATAAAACACCGAGGGGAGGTAATCATCTCGTGCCAATGGATGAATCTCTGAAAGAACTTAACGCACACGATTAGTCCGCACAAGTATTGTCATCAATCACCAAAACACCTTGGGGATAAATATGCCCTTACAATCTCCCCCTTTTTGGTGGATTGATGACAATACGGGATTTGCACAATATGATAGATATAGGACAAGTGCAAAAACACAACCGTTCTAAAATGTAGAAGGGCTCCCCCTGGATGTGTGCTACCTAGATAAGTGCTTTGGACTGCACGGCACAGATGCCAGGATCAATGCTTCCCTACATTTTAGAGACCAACTACCTAAGCAAGATATATGAGGGCAACATAGATAACAGGATAAGCATGCAACTCATAAGCTAGACAGACATAGATAATGATACTGGAAAGGTAAGGTAGCAAATGTCTCACACCATATGACTCGAGCTTAGGTCTCACTAACAGAAACCAGAACTTAGGTCTCACTGACACAAAACAAAGAAAGCAACAGGCGAGGGAAACACAAACACAGAAGACGGAAGACACAAAGCACAAATCCCTAAACTCTCCCCCCCCTTTGGCATCGAGACACCAAAAAGGAGAGGGAGTGCTGCTACGGCTCCAGGTGATGGAAAACGAGGGACACACATCAGATCTCAGAGGGATCATCTGCGGCACCATCGTCAGCCGGGAAGTGCTCAACATCAGAATCGGTCCAAGGGCAGTGCTGCTGAATCCACTCGTCCTCCTCGGTAAGCTGATCCTCAGATCCACTAATCACAGTGGCACCCATCTGTCGCATGAGCTCCTTGTGGCGACCTCGGGCCTTCTTCTCAGCCACATGAGTCATGTACTGACCGTGAGACTCCATGCAGAACAGCTTCTTCACTCTTCAGCTTGAGATTCTTGGCCCAAGAGGGCTCTGCCTCATAAGGCACGTAGTCATCATCTTCATCAGCCCCAAACTCCTCCTCAGTCTCCATGGCAGCAGAAGATGAAGGAACTCCTGTCCTAGGGGCCTGAGAGCCCCAGTTATCCTTCTTCCTCAGACGCTTGACATCGTGAGAGACCAACTCTCCAGTCTCCAGCAACACCTTGGGATAGACACGATCCCAGGCCTTCTCAATGAGCAGCATGATGAACGGACCATAAATCGGGCACTTGCGCTCGGAGATAGCAGATAGCAGCTCAGACCACATAACATGAGAGATATCCAAGGACTCTCCGGTGTTCTGTCCCTTCTCCCGCTGACAGAAGAGAAGCATGTCCACGAGATAAGACTGAACCTGGTCCAGATTCCCGATGCGAGGGAAAAGAGTCTCTCTGAAGATACGGTGAAGGATATCCAGATAGGCAGGCAGCTCATAGGTTTCCTTCTTCGTCTCAGGATTGATCCTCAGAGTGCAGTAGGGCCACAGAGCTTGCTTGTGAGTGGCGTTGGTGCGGCGGTGGGGGCGAAAGCCGACAGAAGACTCAAGACCTAGATCTTGCACCCCAATCAACTCCATGAAGGCTTTCCACTTGACTGAAAGCAACTTGCCATTTGTCATCCAAGTCAGTGTCCTGTCCTCATCAGTCCCAAGGTGAACCGTGGCATAGAATTGGGCCACAATATCAGCATCATAGTCCTTGTTGAATTGCATGATCCCGAGAATGTTCAGTTGAGTGCACATCTGAAGAGCTTCACCAAAGTATTCAGGATCGTTCTCCATATGGTCGGTGTCGATGGAGTGCACGTTGACATAGAGATTCTTCTTGGCTTTGAGAACATCAAAGAAGATGGCAAACTGGAACCTGTTCCAGAACGGACGGTTGACCAAAGTGGGATCTTGGTCGTCCTCATATGGGTTGTGGCGGCGCCTTGCCCAGAACTCCTTGGGCGGCATTTCTGGCACGGTTTTTCCTGGCTTTGGCTTGACCCCAGGCTTCTTCTGCAGATGAGGAGGCGGTGGAGCACTAGAAGATCCTCCGGCAGGCTCAGTGGTGTGGTAGCGCTTGGACGAGGCACGACCGGGGTTGACACGACGAGCCTGATGCTCAGGAACCTCATCACCTGGAACCACACACACAAACACGCAAACAACCAGAAAGAACGAGCGTAAGCCACAAACACGAACAAACAGGATCACTGAGAGGTAGGAGTATGACGGAAACTGGTAAAGGGGCGGTAGTACCGTGAACCTTGAGCGGTAGTACCGCTCAAAGCGGTAGTACCGCTCCGGAGAGAGTGGTAGTACCGCTCCAAGCGGTAGTACTGCTCCAAGCGGTAGTACCACTCTCGAGAGAGCGGTAGTACCGCTCGAGGCGGGGAAACATCAGTTTCCTACTGTCGTGGTCAGATCCGGTACTACCGTCCTACCAAATTCAAAAATACTCCAACCAAACACTAATCCAAACTATCTAGAAGCAATCTCCATCCTGCTCAAGCCTAGATTTGGACAAAAATCTAGAGATGCAACTGCTATTGCCCCCAAAAAGCTAGATTGGAAATCTAGACAAAAGGAAACAGGGAACGGGGGCAATACCGGCATCCATGGCAAGAGGACAGGGGGGGTCGTCTCCACCGAAGGAAATGGAGAGGAACGCCCCGGAGAGGGAGATCCGTCGGAGCCCTCCCGCGGCGCCGGTTGCTGAAGAGAGAGAGGAACAGGGCGAGGGGGTGAGCAAATGGGTATGGGGGAGAAGAAACTCCCCCTACTCCCGATATAACCCCCTGCCCGCGCCTCACAGCGGTAGTACCGCGCTGGAGGGCGGTAGTACTGCTAGGAGCGGTAGTACCGCTCGCCACCAGCGGTAGTACCACTTCAGCAACCACACGGCTTCTAGACCAACGGCTAACGCTAAAAAAAACCCGGAAAGCAAGGCCAAGAGAAAGAGAAGACCAACAAGGCAACACACCCACAAACAACAGACCAGCAACCACTCAAACACAAACAACCACACGAAACAGAGCGAGCTCTGGCCTATCTCAGGAGAGGGCGGTGGCCGGAGCCACCTATGTTTGAGTCAATTGGTATGACACCGCGAAGAATTATCCTTGGGCCCATGACCAAAACTCGTCTTTGAAGCACCAGTACCAAAAAAAATGGCTAATGTGAAAGAGTTGATCATTTTATGCATAATGGGGGGAGGGAGAGTTCATTGAGAGAACAACACTCCCCCTATGTCCATGCCTACACCTAAGCTAGACACCAAGCTGAGTGGGGAGGGGTGTGCAAGGGTTCAAGTCACATTGCTTGAATCAATGATATTTAGCTCATGCCTTAACTCGCGAAATCTTGCTTCATCCAAGGGCTTCATGAAGATATCTGCAAGGTTATCATGTGTGTTGACATACTTGAGCTCGATCTCCCCTCGCCTAATGTGATCCCGGATGAAATGATACCGAATCTCAATATGCTTCGTCTTGAAGTGTTGCATCGGGTTGAGAGAAATCTTGATGGCACTTTCGTTGTCACACCAAAGAGGCACTCTGTCACAAATGACACCATATTCCTTTAAAGTTTGCCTCATCCATAAGAGTTGTGCACAACAACTACCAGCCGCCACATATTCCGCTTCGGTGGACGAGAGAGACACACAACTTTGCTTTTTGGAAGACCAACTCACCAAAGAGCACCCAAGAAACTGGCACCCTCCGGAAGTGGACTTCCTATCCACTTTGTCTCCCGCCCAATCGGAATCCGTAAAGCCTTCAAGCTTGAAGTTTGCCCCTCTTGGGTACCAAAGGCCAAAGTTTGGGGTATGAGCCAAATATCGAAAGATTCGCTTGACCGCCACATAGTGACTTTCCTTTGGTGCGGCTTGAAACCGTGCACACATCCCCACACTCAACATGATATCCGGTCTAGATGCACAAAGGTAAAGCAAGGAGCCAATCATGGAGCGATATACCTTTTGATCCACCGCTTTACCATTGGGATCAATGTCAAGTTGGCACTTGGTGGGCATTGGAGTAGAGGCCGGCTTGACATCACTTAGCTTGAATCTCTTGAGCATGTCTTGAGTGTATTTGGTTTGGTTGATGAAGGTACCTTCTCTTCTTTGTTTGATATCAAAACCAAGGAAGAACTTAAACTCTCCCATCGAAGACATCTTGAACTTAGAGGTCATGAGAGCGGCAAATTCTTCATTGAAAGCTTTGTTAGGGGAACCAAAGATAATGTCATCAACATATAGTTGGCATACAAACAACTCCCCTTTGACCTTCTTAGTAAAAAGAGTGGGATCGATTAGCCCCACTTCAAATCCACGATCTTGTAACAACTCGGTATGGTGGTCATACCACACACGTGGGGCTTGTTTAAGGCCATAGAGCGCCTTATCGAGTTGATACACATGATCCGGGAAGAAAGGATCCTCGAACCCGGGGAGTTGCTTGACATAGACCAACTCATTAATATGACCATTAAGAAAAGCACTTTTAACATCCATTTTTTGCAACTTAAAGTTGTGATGGGAAGCATAAGCAATCAACAAACGAATGGATTCAATGCGAGCAACGGGAGCAAAGGTTTCACCATAGTCGATACCCTCGACTTGGGAGTAGCCTTGTGCTACCAATCTTGCCTTGTTGCGAATGATGTTCCCATGAGCATCTTGCTTGTTCTTGAAGATCCACTTGGTTCCAATGATGTTATGGTTCCCGGAAGGCCTTGGCACCAATCTCCACGCCTTGTTGTACTCGAAGTTGTTGAGTTCTTCATGCATGGCATTGAGCCAATCAGAGTCTTCGAGTGCCTCATAGACCTTATTGGGTTCAACACAAGAGACAAACGCATGATGTTCACAATAGTTTGCTAATTGTCTATGAGTGCTTACCCCCTTTCTTAGGCTTCCAACCACATTCTCCATGAGATGACCTTTGGTGGTGAGTTTGGAAGCAATCTTCGCGGCACGACGCTCCAATACCTCCTCGGATGTCGAAGGAGGAGGGTTCACTTGATCATCTTGAGCGTCGTCATGAGCTTGTTCTTGATCTTGAGCTTGCTCATGATCTTGAACTTGCTCGAGGGGGAGAACTTGACCTTGGGCATCATGTGGAGGTTCACTACCATCTTGAGATTGATCTTACCCTTGGTATTGTTCCTAAGGTTGAGGGCCTTCACTTTGTTCTTCGGAAGCGTGTGGGTCTTGAGTAGGTGAAGGCTCCACTGAAGTGGAGCATTGTCCTTCTCCTTCGGCCACAAGGGGTTCCTCAATGGGTAGGATATGACCAATACCCATTCTTCTTATGGCTTGGGGAGGAATTTCATCACCTACATCACAAGTACCACTTTGCTCCACTTGGGAGCCGTTATTTTCGTCAAACTCTACGTTACACGTCTCCTCAGTGAGTCCGTTGGACTTGTTGAGAACACGGTAAGCATGAGAGTTTGTAGCGTAACCAACAAATATGCCCTCATGAGCTCTAGCCTCGAATTTAGACAAACGAACACCTTTCTTGAGAATGAAACACTTACACCCGAACACCCGGAAGTACTTGAGATTGGGCTTGTTCCCGGTGAGTATCTCATACGGAGTCTTGTTCAAGCCTTTGCAGAGATAGAGCCGATTGGATGCATGACATGCTGTGTTGATGGCTTCGGCCCAAAAGTTGTATGGAGACTTGAACTCCGCCATCATGGTCCTTGCCGCATCCATCAACGTCCAGTTCTTCCTCTCCGCAACACCATTTTGTTGAGGGGTATATGGTGCAGAATATTGATGCTTGATCCCTTCATCACTAAGAAACTCATCCAAGGTGTAGTTCTTGAACTCGGTGCCGTTGTCGCTTCTTATTGTCAGGATCTTTGCATTATGTTGACGTTGAGCTTCATTTGCAAAGTCGATGACGGTTTGTTGAGTCTCACTCTTCCTCTTGAAGAAGTATACCCAAGTGTATCTTGAATAATCATCCACAATCACCAGGCAATACTTTCTACCCCGACTATCAAAGGATGGAGGCCCGAAGAGGTCCATGTGCAGGAGCTCCAAGGGTCTCTTCGAGTAGATGATAGTCGTGGGAGGGTGAGCCGTCTCATGAAGCTTTCCTTTGATACAAGCACTGCATACACAATCTTTGGCAAAACTAACATTCGATAGTCCACGAACATGGTCCCCCTTGAGAAGACTTTGCAAAGATCTCATATTGACGTCGGCTAAACGGCGATGCCAAAGCCATCCCACATCAACTTTAGCCATTAGGCATGTCGCAGTCTTAGTGGGTTGCTCCGAAAAGTTAATCGCATAGAGACTGTTCTCGACATGCCCAACAAAGGCTACTTTAAGAGTCTTGCTCCACAAGAGGGCCACGGTATCAATATCAAAGAAGGTGGCTGAGGGAGTCCTGGATTAGGGGGTGTCCGGATGGCCGGACTATGACCTTTGGCCGGACTCCCGGACTATGAAGATACAAGATTGAAGACTCCGTCCCGTGTCCGGATGGGAGTTTACTTGGCGTGGAAGGCAAGCTTGGCGATACGATATGAAGATCTCCTCCCATTGTAACCGACTTTGTGTAACCCTAGCCCTCTCCGGTGTCTATATAAACCGGAGAGTTTTAGTCCGTAGGACAAACAACAATCATACCATAGGCTAGATTCTAGGGTTTAGCCACTCCGATCTCGTGGTAGATCTACTCTTGTACTACCCATATCATCAATATTAATCAAGCAGGAGTAGGGTTTTACCTCCATCGAGAGGGCCCGAACCTGGGTAAAAACATCATGTCCCTTGTCTCCTGTTACCATCCACCTAGACGCACAGTTCGGGACCCCCTACCCGAGATCCGCCGGTTTTGACACCGACATTGGTGCTTTCATTGAGAGTTCCTCTGTGTCGTCGCCTTTTAGGCCCGATGGCTTCTTCGCTCATCAATCGCGATGCGGTCCGGGATGAGACTTTTCTCCCCGGACAGATCTTTGTATTCGGCGGCTTCGCACTGTGGGCTGACTCGTTCGGCCATCTGGAGCAGATCGAGAGCTACGCCCCTGGCCATCAGGTCAGGTTTGGAAGCTTGAACTACACGGCCGACATCCGCGGGGACTTGATCTTAGACGGATTCGAGCCACAACCGGGCGCGCCGCACTGTCATGATGGGCACGATTTAGCTCTGTCGTCGGACAACGCCCAGAGCGTCGCTCAGGTGTCCGCTCCGACCATTAGCTCGGAGCCCACTACGCCAGTCGGGGACGGACGGTTAGATGCCACCCCGGAAACTGCAATCTCTATGGAGATAGAGCCGGATACCAGCCTAGTCCCTCGAAGGGCCCGTGACTCCGAGGTGCCGGACTCCGATCCGGACTCCGTAAATCCCGCACCTCTCCCGGTTAAAGCCCGATTGGGCTCCAGTCATGGAGTTCACCGCCGCGGATATCTTTCAGCACTCACCTTTCGACAACATCCTGAATTCGTTAAAGTCTCTCTCTTTGTCAAGAGAGCCCTGGCCGGACTACGGCCAACACGGTTGGGATGCGGACGACGAAGAAATTTGTAGCCCACCCACCACCCACTTTGTAGCCACTGTCGACGATTTAACCGACATGCTCGACTTCGACTCCGAAGACATCGACGGCATGGACGCCGATGAAGGAGACGACCAAGAACCAGTGCCTATAGGGAATTGGAAAGCCACCTCGTCATACGACATATACATGGTGGACACCCCTAAAGCGGGGGATGGCGAGGAGAAAACGGAGGATGACCCCTCCAAGAAGCAACCCAAGCGCCGACGTCAGCGGTGCCGCTCTAAGTCCCGCCAAAGCAAAAACGGCGATTCTGGCACCGGAGATAACAATACGCCGGACAGTGACGAAGACAACCCCCTCCAGCAGGATTCAGTGCAGGAGAACGAAGGAGCCATCCCTCGTGAGAGACCGGCCGACAAAGAGGACAACAATTACATGCCTCCCCCCGAAGACGAGGCAAGCCTCGACGACGATGAATTCATTGTGCCAGAGGATCCCGCCGAGCAAGAGCGTTTCAAACGCAGACTCGTAGCCACGGCAAGCAGCCTCAAGAAAAAACAACAGCAACTTAGAGCTGACCAAGACTTGCTAGCCGACATATGGACCGAAGTCTTGGCGGCCGAAGAGTATAAACTAGAACGCCCATCCAAGAGCTACCCAAAGCGCAGGCTGCTTCCCCAACTTGAGGAGGAAGCAACTAAACCTACATCACCAGCGTACGATGCGCCCGATCGGCCACCCCGTGGCCGCGATAGAGAGGCCTTCAGGCCCTCGACCCAAGCCGCACCCCGACACCGCTCAAAACATACCAGAGTACGGGGAGACGCAACAGACCTGCAAGACATCTTGGAGAATAAGGCAAGGCAGACAAGATTGATCTACGGATCGCATGGGTGCCCCGCTTCACGTGACGCTAGCCGTCACGCCGGACATAATAAGTATGGCCCGGCCGAATACAACAGACCAAGCTCGTCCGAGCTGCATCGCGATATAGCTCAGTACAGGGGCGCCGCACACCCACTATGCTTCACAGACGAAGTAATGGATCATCAAATCCCCGAGGGTTTCAAACCCGTAAACATCGAATCATACGATGGCACAACAGATCCTGCGGTATGGATCGAGGATTATCTCCTTCACATCCACATGGCCCGTGGCGATGATCTACACGCCATCAAATACCTCCCGCTCAAGCTTAAAGGACCAGCACGGCATTGGCTTAATAGCCTGCCAGCAGAGTCAATCAGTTGTTGGGAGGACCTGGAATCCGCATTCCTTGACAACTTCCAGGGCACATATGTGCAACCACCAGACGCCGATGACCTAAGCCACATAATGCAGCAACCAGAGGAATCGGCCAGACAATTCTAGACATGGTTCCTGACAAAGAAAAACCAAATAGTCAATTGTCTGGACGCCGAGGCCCTCGCAGCCTTCAGGCACAACATCTCAGACGAATGGCTTGCCCGGCACCTAGGACAGGAAAAGCTGAAGTCTATGGCAGCCCTCACGACACTCATGACCCGCTTCTGCGCGGGAGAAGACAGCTGGCTAGCTCGTAGCAATAATATAAGCAAAAGCCCCGGCAATTCAGATAACAAGGATAACAACGGTAGGTCACACCGCAACAAGCATAAGCGCCGCATTAACGGTGACAATACTGAAGATACGACAGTTAATGCCGGATTCAGAGGCTCTAAACCGGGTCAGCGGAAGAAGCCATTCAAACGAAACCCTCAGGGCCCATCCAGCTTAGACCGGATACTTGATCGCTCGTGCCAGATACACGGCACCCCCGAACAGCCAGCCAATCACACCAACAGGGATTGTTGGGTGTTCAAGCAGGCAGGCAAGATAAGTGCCAAGACCAGAGACAAGGGGCTACATAGCGATGACGAGGAGGGGCCCCGGCCGCCGAACAACTAAGGACAGAAGGGATTTTCCCCGCAAGTTCGGACGGTGAATATGATATACGCAACCCACATCCCCAAAAGGGAGCGGAAGCGTGCTCTCAAGGACGTCTATGCGCTGGAGCCAGTCGCACCAAAGTTCAACCCATGGTCCTCCTGCCCGATCACTTTCGATCGACGGGACCATCCCACCAGCATCCGTCACGGCGGATTTGCCGCACTGGTCCTAGACCCAATTATCGACGGATTTCACCTTACCAGAGTCCTAATGGATGGCAGCAGTAGCCTGAACCTGCTTTACCAGGACACAGTGCAAAAAATTGGCATCAATCCTTCAAGGATTAAACCCACAAAGACAACCTTCAAAGGTGTCATACTAGGGGTAGAAGCCAGCTGTACAGGCTTGGTCACACTCGAGGTGGTCTTCGGATCACCGGATAACTTCCGGAGCGAGGAGTTAATCTTCGACATAGTCCCATTCCGCAGTGGCTATCACGCCCTGCTCGGACGAACCGCATTTGCAAAATTCAATGCGGTGCCGCACTACGCATATCTCAAGCTCAAGATGCCAGGACCTCGCGGAGTCATCACGGTAAATGGAAACACCGAACACTCTCTCCGAACGGAGGAGCACACGGCGGCCCTGACAGCGGAAGTATAGAGTAGCCTCTCAAGGCAGTTCTCCAATCCAGGCGCCAAACGTCCGAACAACGTCAAGCGAGCCCGAAGTAACTTACAACAAATCCGGCTGGCACGTTCCGAGCAAGCATAGCAGTGCGGACCCAACCCCAGCCCCTGCCAAACGGCAATACTGGTACCACGCGTACATAATTACGCCTTAAAGATACCATGGGCAAAAGGGGAGGGGCACAACAACGGCACGCCCAGAATGCGGCTCAACCGCACTAGGGGGCTCCCTATTTCGTCGTTTTCCTTTTTCACACACTTTCAGGACCCAACTATTCGGACGGCCTGTCCGGCAATACTCTCGCCGAACCAACGATGCAATAGCCAGGGAGGAAGCAAGCCACGTCAAAAGTCCAGGTGGTCTCTATAACGAGTTTCATACCTGTTTCTCTTACAATCCTGCAGCTTGCCCCTGAAGGGGAATATGTCAAATACTCCCATCTCTTGCTTACCGCACTTTTTGTATCGTTCTGCTTTCGCAGCAACCCTTTTTTTTAATGAACAATATATAGCTCTTACCTATTATTGTACTTATATATTTTTATATACAAATATGTTCAGTCATGACACTATGCAACCATACACTTTGGTATGGATAATACACTAGGGGCTTACAACACCCCATAACATGGTGTGAGAAGACCGAACACTCTAACAAGTGCGGCACCCCGAACTTATAGCACTATATGCATCGGCTTCGAATCTGTCTTTGGTCAATAGTTGGGTTTGCCCGGCTCCCATGTTTTGGTACCTTACGTTCCGCATTGTTGGCTAAGGTAGCGCTGGGAGAACTACTGCGATTGTGCCCCAGTTGAGCTGGGTTAACACCTCAGTAGAGAAAGCTAAAACTGACTGTCATGATAGTGCGAGAGACCGGTCGCTGTTCGCGAGGTTTTTTTGAGTCCTTCAAGACTTATGCCGCTTCAAGCGAAGAACCGGACTGATCCGGCCTAGGCGTGGATAGCGCCCCGAACTCGATCTTCCGAATACTAGGGGCTTCGCCGAAATTTAAAATTATAGAATTCTATGGCTAAGTGAGAGTGATAAAGCATTATAAGTCCGACGACCTGGTTCGTTGTGCTGAACGCCTCCCTAGACGGACCCAAGAATGGGAACAAGAGCGCTCAGGTTTATCCCGAACACCCCAACACTCGTGGCATGGGGGTCGAAGCCGACGACTTGCATCTCTCAGATTTGATAAACGGCCGCACAGAAGGTAATATTTTAAATTAACAAGCGTTGCTTAACGCATATGAACAAAGCTTCAGCGTACAGGATAACAAATCCGAGTTTACTCAAAAGTTACATCTTTGGAGCACTCATCCGCTATGCGGCGGGCACCCTTCAGAACGCCATTATAATACATCTCGGGCGTACGATACTCCTTGCCCGGCGGTGGCGCATCCGTCAACAGCCTCTCCGCGTCTAGCTTGCCCCAGTGCACCTTAGCACGGGCAAGGGCCCGACGGGCACCTTCAATGCAAACAGAGTGCTTGACGACCTTAATCCACGGACACGCGTCCACCATCCGCCGCACCAGACCGAAGTAGCTCCCAGGCATGACTTCTCCAGGCCACAGCCGAGCTATGAGGCCCTTCATGGCCTGTTCGGCCACCTTGTGGAGCTCAACCAGCTGCTTCAGCTGGTCGCTCAGGGGCACCGGATGTTCGGCCTCAGCATACTGAGACCAGAACACTTTTTTCTGTCGAGCTCCCCTCTTCGGCTCGGTAGTATGCGGCGGCATCAGACACACTACGGGGCAGATCGGCGAACGCTCCTGGAGAGCTCCAGATTCGGGTAAGTAGCAGATAATTAACTTTTACATTTTTGCTTTGCATAAAGAATGCCTTACCCGCCGCTATCTTCTTCATCACCTCGATCTCCTGAAGGGCCTTCTGGGCTTCGGCCTTAGCGGTCTTGGCACTCTCAAGAGCCAAGGCAAGCTCGGACTCTCGAGTCTTCGAGTCACGCTCCAAACTCTCGTGTTTTTCCACGAGAGCCTGGAGCTCTTGCCGCACCTCCGCCACCCGCGCCTCCTTCTTCTCTCGCTCGGCGCGCTCCAAGGCCGCACTCTTTTCGGCCTTGGAGACCGCCTCTTTCAGGGTCGCCACCTCGGTCATGGCTCCTGCAACATTAACGTTGGTCCTGTTATTATTATTATGCAACCAAGTATTTCTATATACATTTACAGGAGGTACTACGTACCCTCTTTATCCTCGAGCTGCTTCTTGGCACGGCCGAGCTCGCTCTTGGACCGCTCGAGGCTTTCCTTCAAGGCATTGACCTCCGCAGTCAGTGCGGCAGAGGTCAGCAGCGCAGCCTGCATTCCCATATTGACATATTTCTATTAGACTCCTGAGTATATCTTTTAAGAACTCAGTTCGACTTTTCTTTCCGAACACCGAACTAAGCATCAGGGGCTACTATCTATGCGGTAACATTTTTTATATATGTTTTTGAACACATACCTCAAAGCCCGTTAACAGGCTTGTGCAGGCTTCCGTCAGCCCGCTCTTGGCGGACTGAACCTTCTGAATCACCGCACTCATAACAGTGCGGTGTTCTTCGTCGATAGAGACGCCGTTGAGCGCCTCCAGCAAATTTTCCGGCGCCTCCGGGTGGACGGAAGTCGCCGGTGTCGCGGACTTGCCCTTCTTGTGAAGGCGCCGCTTGTCGGGCTCTGGAACCATTGATGGTTCCGGAGCAGTGTCCGGCCCAGGGCCGGACTTAGATCCCTCCGGGGCTTTACCCCCTTTGGGCTGGGAGTCCAGAAGGTCGCCTTGCGGCGCTTCCAGGACCACCTCCTCCTGGTTTTGTCCCGTACAGGACTCCACCTCAGCATCGTCTGTAGGAAGAGGGGAGGAGGCTGTCGGAAGTGAAGCGCTATTCACATCCGACGAATTCAGAGATTCGCTCGACGAATCGCCGAGCTGAGCTCTGGGCGGACTGCACGATTAGCTTCGGTGTTAGAAGCTATCAAATAATAAAGGAGTGCAATAATTCATTCGGGTAGCCGGACACTTACGACTTTGCCAGGGGCTTGACCCTGGATGGCCAGTCCTCCTCGCCGTCTTCGGCGTCGGGGGCGTAGTCCGGCAGAAGGGGATTCCCCTTCTTGGACCCTCCGGCTTCCCCAGTTGGGGCGGCCTTTCTCTTCTTTCCTCCCCCCGCTGGAGGGGGAGAGGCATCTTCTTCTTCCTCCTCCTCATCTTCGGAGGCGGAGGGCGTGTTGGAGCCGTCGGGCAAATCCGACGACACCGGGCGCCGGGAACTCCTTCGGGTCCCCGTGGCCTTCTCCTTGGCCTTCTTCTCCGGCACCACGTGGGGTGCCGGAACTAGTAGCTTCGCTAAGTGTGTGTCTACTGGGCCTTCGGGCAAAGGGGCCAGATAGTCATACTGTCCGGATGTCCTCTTCCAATCATGTCAAAGGAACGGGTGTTTAGATCCCACATAAGGTCACACTATGAAATGCGGATATCCCGTAAGGGACTAAAGGTAAGCTTACTTCGGAGGCTTGACGCTTGGCGCAGAACCCGCGATCCTCGGTGGCGGGAGGGGAGACCTCGGAGCTTTTGAAAAGCACCTTCCAGGCGTCCTCGTGCTTTGTTTCGAAGAGCCGGGATAGAGTCTGGTGCCGGGCCAGGTCGTACTCCCACAAATTGAAGTCCCGTCATTGACACGGGACGATCCGGCGGAAGAGCATGACCTGGACCATGTTGACAAGTTTGACCTTCTTGGCCACCAAGTCTCGGACGCAGGTTTGGAGTCCGGTCACCTCTTCCGGATTGCCCCACGACAGGCCCGTCTCTTTCCAAGATGTGAGCCGGGTGGGGATGCTGGATCATAATTCAGGGGTCGCTGCCCATTTAGGGTCATGTGGCTCGGTAATATAAAACCACCCAGATTGCCACCCTTTGATGGTTTCCACGAAGGCACCCTTGAGCCAGGTGACGTTGGCTATCTTGCCCACCATGGCACCTCCGCATTCCTCCTGTCGGCCTTGCACGACCTTCGGCTTGACGCTGAAGATCTTCAGCCATAGGCCAAAGTGGGGCTGGATGCGGAAGAAGGCCTCGCACACAATGATAAACGCCGAGATATTGAGGATGAAGTTCGGGGCCAGGTCGTGGAAGTCCAGGCCGTAGTAGAACATGAGCCCCCGGATGAATGGGTGAAGAGGAAAACCCAGTCCGCGGAGGAAATGGGGAAGAAAAACAACCCTCTCATGGGGCCTGGGGGTGGGAGTGAGTTGCCCCGCATCTGGGAGCCGGTGCGCGATGTCGTTAGACAAGTATCCGGCCTCCCTCAGGTTTTTGATTTTTCCCTCCGTGACGGAGGAGGCCATCCATCTACCTCCCGCTCCTGACATGGTTGGAGAAGGTTGAGGTGGGAAGTGCGGGCTTGGGCGCTGGCGCTCGAGTGCGCAGGAACGGATAAGCAGAGGAAGAAGAGGGCGTGAATGGACAGGGCGGATTCTTATCCCCTTATATGGGCGGCCAAAACTACGAGCCCCCCACCGGCCCAATAAAACTCGCCTATCCCCCAAGCGCCGCGGTTAATGGCGCGGTTGGGTTACCCACACCCGTATTGATGAGAATCCCAGAATAAGGGGACACGATCTCTGCTTTGACAAGATGTGCCAAGGAAACCGCCTCGCTAAACGCGCTGAGGTGGAACAATAAAATAAATAAAGAGCCTGGCTGTGGCATGATGTCACGCCGCGGAATACGTCAGCAGATCCGATTAATACAAATATTATTCTCTCTACGAAGGAATGTGGAACTTATTTTGTAGAGCCGGACACTACCCTGGTGTTCAACATCTTCTATGAAATGAAATATTCGGAGGAGGAACCCGCCTTGCAATGCCGAAGACAACTTGCGCGCCGGATTCGTCGTCATTGAAGCCTGGTTCAGGGGCTACTGAGGGAGTCCTGGATTAGGGGGTGTCCGGATGGCCGGATTATGACCTTTGGCCGGACTCCCGGAGTATGAAGATACAAGATTGAAGACTCCGTCCCGTGTCCGGATGGGACTTTCCTTGGCGTGGAAGGCAAGCTTGGCGATACTATATGAAGATCTCCTCCCATTGTAACCGACTCTGTGTAACCCTAGCCCTCTCTGGTGTCTATATAAACCGGAGAGTTTTAGTTCGTAGGACGAACAACAATCATACCATATGCTAGATTCTAGGGTTTAGCCACTCCGATCTCGTGGTAGATCTACTCTTGTACTACCCATATCATCAATATTAATCAAGCTGGAGTAGGGTTTTACCTCCATCGAGAGGGCCCGAACCTGGGTAAAAACATCGTGTCCCTTGTCTCCTGTTACCATCCGCCTAGACGCACAGTTCGGGACCCCCTACCCGAGATCCGCCGGTTTTGACACCGACAGTGGCAAAGCCCATGAGTGCGAGTTGGCGAACGGAAAGTAAATTGAACGCAAGGGACTCAACAAGCATGACTTTCTCGATCGTTAGATCATGAGAAATGACAACCTTGCCAAGACCCAATACCTTAGAATGTGAGGCATCACCCCGTTCGACATTGGTGGGCATAGATGGGATCTTGTGCACATCCACCACCAAGTCCTTGCTCCCGGTCATATGATTTGTTGCTCCACTATCGAGCAACCATGATCCCCCACCGGAAGCAAACACCTACAAGATATCAATGCTTGGTTTTAGGTACCCATTGAGTAATGGGTCCTTTGATGTTAGTAACAAGGGTCTTAGGAACCCAAATAGACCATTCAATGTACTCATAAGAAGAACCAACAAATTTAGCATAAACATGCCCATCGCTAGCACGGCACAACACATAAGAGGGGTTAAAGTCGCCGACTTTGTTGGGAGAGATGGCTTTGCGCTCTTTGGCATCACCACTCTTCGCATTGTTATTCTTCTTCTTAGGAGCACCCTCTCCCTCCTTCACAAATGTTTGCTTGAGCGGGGGAGGTCGATTGGTCTTGTTATTCTTCTCCTTGTTCTTCTTCTTGTTCTTGGACTTGGGCGTGAACCCAACTCCCTCCTTGCCCACAACTTCCTTTTGATTGCTCAAAAGGTCATTTAGGTTCTTCTCGCCTTGTATGCATGACACAAGACCTTTCTCGAGTTGTTCCTTCAACTTGGCATTCTCCTCCACAAGATGCACATGCTCACAACATGGGTTAGTAGCATTTGCATTATCAATTAAGACCATGTGAGGAAATGTGGCCTTTTCCTTGGTAAGCTTAACTTGGAGTTGAGCATGAGACTCCTTGAGATTTGCATGAGCACCTTTCAAGACCTTATGGGCCTTGTCAAGTACATCAAACTCCTCCTTGAGTCTAGCATGATCAACCCCAAGTTTAGCCTTCTCGGAAGTTAGAACACGAGACACAACAAGAGCATGATCAAGATCTTTCTTTAATTTGGCATGGCCATCGTTGTGTGACTCCTGAAGAGCCAAACGGTGTCCACGCTCTTTCTCAAGATCATTGGATAGGTCCGATATCTCACCGGCATAGCCACGACTATGACCTTCCATCTTAGAGATGGTTTCTTCGTGAGCCTCAATCATGTCATTGGCTTCACCAAGTTGTTCCAAGAGAGCAACGAAGTGCTTCTTGGATTTGCCCTTGAGCTTACTCATGAAGGACTCAAATTCATTAACCTCCAAATTAGACCTCTTACCATTATCAAAGTCATCTGTTGAAGGAGGATTAGGAATAATGGTGGTTTTGATATTGGGGGTTACCTTGTTGGTGGCCTTAGCCATGAGGCACTTGGTGGTGATGTTTTCATTGGGTGCATCGAAGAGAGACACCCGGGGAGTTGTGACAATGGCAACGGATGCCATGGCCATTGTTTCACCATCTTCATCATCTTCATCATCATCGTCATCCTCACGGTATTCTTCTTGGACCACCAACCCGCGAGTAGGAGTCTTCTTGGTGAAGTTGTTCTTGTTGGGGAAGGACTTGGCTTTGTCTTTTCGAATGAACTTGCCACCATTGTCTTCCCGCTTCTCGTAGGGACAATCCGCAACGAAATGGCTCACATTGCCATAGTTGAAACAAGTTCTAACTCATTGCTTGCCCTTGAGGCCACTTGAGTAGTTCTTGTTGAAGTTGGGTCTTGTATTCTTCTTACTCCAAAATTGTCTTGAGGCAAGAGCCATGTGCTCATGATAATCATACTTCGTGTCCTCGGGGTTGCTCTCCTCATCTTCCTCCTCTTCTTCTTCTTCCACACTAACCTTGGCCTTCAAGGCAAGATTGGGCTTCTTTGCCCTTTGAGAACGGAGCACCGCATTGTCGGCGATCTTGTCCAAGATGCTCATTGCAACAAACTCATCCAACACTTCACTTGAGGTCACGGAGTGGAAGTCCGGTCTTTGACGAATGACGGAGGACATGGCCTTGTTGTAGGGCATCATGGCCTTGAGGAACTTGCGTTTGATCCAATTGTCATCCGTGTCCTTGCTCCCATGATCTCGGAGTGCGACCGCGAGTTTGGTCACTCTTTGAAAGAGCTCACGAGGTTCTTCATCCTCTTTCATTGCAAACTCATCGGCTTCATCTTGCACTATGTAACGCCCCGGATCCGATGCGCCAGGTGTCTGCCAGTTATTCGCCGTCATTTCCATGTCATTTGCTTGCGTGTTGCATTTTATCATGTCATTATGTGCATTTCATTTTGCATACGGGTTCGTCTCATGCATCCGAGCATTTTCCCCGTTGTCCGTTTCGCGATCCGGCACTCCTATGATTCCCGGCGTCCCCTTCTTGCCTCTCTTCGTGAGCGGGTGTTAAACTTTCTCGGAATGGACCGAGTCTTGCCAAGCGGCCTTAGTATACCACCGGTAGACCGCCTGTCAAGTTTCGTGCCATTTGGAGGTCGTTTGGTACTCCAACGGTTAACCGGGTAACCGTAAAGCCCCTCTCTCTTTACAGCCCAACACCCCTTCCAAATTGGCCCAAAATCCATCTAACTCCCCTCCATGCTCTCGGTCGTTCGATCACGATCGTGTGGGCGAAAACCGCTCCTCATTTGGACTCTCCTAGCTCCCTCTACCTATAAAACTAGCCCCTCCCCTGAAATTCACGGTCCAAACCCCCCGAAACCCCAGTTTTCGTCCTCCGCGCCGCGCTGGACATGTCCGCCCCTGGCCGGACACGTCCGCCGCCGCCCTCCCGCGAATCAGCTCCCGCCACGTGGCGCGCCGCCGCCGTCCGCCGCCCGCGGCCCGCCCGGCCCGCAGTTGGCCCGCGCGCCCGCGCCGCCGCCCGAGCGCGGCCCCGCTCCGCGTCGCCGCCGCCGGCCGCCCCGCGGCCCGGCTCCCCGCCGCCGGCGCCCGGAGCCGCCGCCGGTCCCGCCCGGCCGCGGCCTCGCCGCCCGCCCGCCCGGTCGGCCCCCGCGCATCCTCCGCGCCCGCGCCGCCCCGCCATGGCCTCCTCCGCCGCCCGCTCCTTGCCGGAGCTCCTGGCCGCGCCGCCGCCGCTGACCTTCGCCGGCCCCGCCGCCGCAGCTCCCTCCGCCGCCGTCCCTGCTCGCCACCGGCCGGATCCGGCGAGATCCGGGCCTGGGCCGCCTCCCCGCGCATCCCCGAGCCTCCTCGGCATCTTCCTCCTCGTCTCCGGCGACGAGCTCCGGTGAGCCTCGGTTCCCGTGCCGCGTTGACTTAGGTCTATATTTCTCTGTCCCCGTGCCTGCAGTAATTTTCATGCCATGTTCATCGCACCGTATCTTTGCATCCGTAGCTCCGTTTCGTGCGTGTAATATGTCGGTTTGTTCGTCTCGACGAGTACATCATTTCATTCCATTGCATCATGTTCATTTGAGGTCATCTTGATGCCTGAATCATCGTTGTAAGAGTGCTTCATGATGTTGTCTGCTGTCTGTTAACAGAACGAGCTCTTTTGTCATTTTTGCCATGATTGATGTGTGCATCCTATGAGGTTGATGTCTACATGTGTTTTGATCTATGCTATGTCTTCTTTACAGAGGTGCTTATCATGTATTTTGTGATCAATGTGGTGACTAGCACAAGCATGAAAACTAGGCATCGTGATGTTGCTGATTTTAGTCCCTGTTCTGCTATTATTTTGATGCCATGTAAACTTGATGCTACAGAGAGATCAATGCATATTTAGAGATACTTCAGGGTGTTTTGAACATATGGTTATGCTCTATCCATTAATGCCCTTTTTTGTAATTATCGAGTAGTCTAGCATGTCATTTGAGTGCTCTACTTTTGCTTCAAAATGTTTCCTGGCAGATTGTTTACATGTTATTCAATTTGGCCAAGCTTGTTGTAGTTGATCCTTGCATGCTATGGACTTGTTCTTAACTTGGTTTGTTTCACAAACATGCCTTTTTAATGATGCTATGATTATCTTGTCATGCAATGACTTGTGGTGAGTGAATCGAGCTTGTTAAGTAGTGTACATGCTGTTACTGTTTCGCTAGGCTGAATCTGTTATTTCGTGATGCTATATAAACATCTTGCTACTAATCATTCTATGCATAATCTGGAGATGTTCTATAAATATGTCTTGAACTACATGTCATCCTATATCCATCCATGGCCCTGGTTGCATTTATAGGTTGCTGTAGCTTGTTCATATCTTTCTCCAAAGTTGCTTCATAATGTTGTTGTCAGCCTGTTAACATTAAGTTTAGTTGTTGCCATCTGTTTTCCTAGTGTTCCATGCACCCTATGACCTTGCTATTGCCATGCTTAGCTTCACAAACATGCCTTCTTACTGTTGGGTGCCTTTCCATGCCATGTAATGATCTGTAGTGAGTTGCACAAGCTCATTAACATGCCTTCATAATTCTGTTTCTGCCATGTTTGAATCTGTATAATAACCTGCCATGTTTACGTGGGTGCCATCATATTTTCTGATCCTTTTTGGCTTATGGTTAGTAAAGGACATTTGATCTATGCATTTAGTAGATTCATGCCATGCCTTTGTTTGCCATGATAAGTTCCTGTAACATGTTGTTTGATAGCTCTGAACATTGCATGGTGATGTTATTTTCTGCAAAGTCTGAAATTGTTATAACTTGCAATCTTACCATGTGTGTTTGAGCATGTTCTAGTGATTTATGGAGATAGATCAGTGTTCATGTTTTGTAATGCTTTACCTGTACATCATGCCCATGCCTTTTGTTTTTATGTTGGGGTGCTGTAGCTTATTGTTTTGATACTTGCAATATGCCTAGTTGCTGTTTTGGACAGCTTGTCCTTTATACTTGTATAGTGTGTGTGTGTGTTGAACCGTTGCTCCGTTTTGAGCGTGCTCTATATGAAACTTGCTTAGAATTGCATGTAGTTTCATATTATCATGTTGCATCCTATTTTTGAGGTGTTTACTTGATGTTTGGGTGCATTTTGCATCAATGCCATGTTTAACTTGTGTTGCTCATATCTTCTAGGTCGTAGCTCCGAACTAAATGAACTTTATATGTAACTTGACTAGAATCTCCTGTAGATCATCTTGGTGCATCTTAACTTGCTGTTTAACAACTTGAACATACGGTTTATTCAGATCTGGACCAATTTCGAAATATGCATATGAGCACTTACCGGAATTGTTATATGTTGTTCCCGGCCTCATTTAAACTTGCCTTGAAGTGTTGTTCTTGTTTGCATCATCTCTTGCCATGAGTAGCTTCATGTAGCTTTGTCATGCATCATGCCTTGTTCATGTGTGGTGTGTTTACCGTGTTGTGTGCTTCTTTTTGATAGTTCCTGTTTCTGTTGCGATCGTGAGGATTCGTCCGTCTACGCTTGGTTCGTCTTCGTGGCTTCATCTTCTTCATGGACTCGTTCTTCTTTCTTGCGGGATTTCAGGCAAGATGACCGCTACCCTGGATCTCAATACTATCTTTGCTATGCTAGTTGCTTCGTTCTTTCGCTATGCTGCGCTACCTATCACCTGTTTATCAAGCCATCCCATATTGCCATGAACCTCTAACATTTGACACCTTTCCTATGCAAACCATTGTTTGGCTATGTTACCGCTTTTGCCCAGCCCCTCTTATAGCATTGCTAGTTGCAGGTGAAGTTGAAGATTGCTCCATGGTGGACAGGATTTTGGTTGGGATATCACAATATCTCTTATATATTTTAATGCATCTATATACTTGGTAAAGGGTGGAAGACTCGGCCTTTTGCCTAGTGTTTTGTTCCATTCTTGCCGCCCTAGTTTCTGTCATACCGGTGTTATGTTCCCGGATTTTGCGTTCCTTACGCGGTCGGGTGATTTATGGGACCCCCTTGACAGTTTGCTTTGAATAAAACTCCTCCAGCAAGGCCCAACATTGGTTTTACCATTTGCCTCACCACCACCTACTTTTCCCTTGGGAGTCGCTCTCTCGAGGGTCATCTTTATTATAGCCCCCCCGGGCCAGTGCTTGTCTAAGTGTTGGTCCGAACTAGAGCCCTTTGCAGCGCCCCCTCAGGGAAACTTGAGGTCTAGTTTTAGTTGTACGGATTGCTCATCCGGTGTTGCCCTGAGAACGAGATATGTGCAGCTCCTATCGGGATTGTCGGCGCATCGGGCGGCTTTGCTGGTCTTGTTTTACCATTGTCGAAATGTCTTGTAAACCGGGATTCCGAGTCTGATCAGGTCTTCCTGGGAGAAGGTCTATTCCTTCGTTGATCGCGAGAGCTTGTCATGGGCTAAGTTGGGACACCCCTGCAGGGTATAATCTTTCGAAAGCCGTGCCTGCGGTTATAGGCAGATGGGAATTTGTTAATGTCCGGTTGTAGATAACTTGACACCAGATCCGAATTAAAACGCATCAACCATGTGTGTAGCCGTGATGGTCTCTTTTCGGCGGAGTCCGAAAAGTGAACACGGTTTCTGGGTTATGTTTGACGTAAGTAGGAGTTCAGGATCACTTCTTGATCATTACTAGTTTCACGACCGTTCCGCTTGTTCTCTTCTCGCTCTTATTTGCGTATGTTAGCCACCATATATGCTTAGTCGCTGCTGCAGCCTCACCACTTTACCCCTTTCTTTCCTTTAAGCTTTGCTAGCCTTGATACCCATGGTAATGGGATTGCTGAGTCCTCGTGGCTCACAGATTACTATAACAACAGTTGCAGGTACAAGTTATGCGATGATCATGACGCGAGAGCGATGTTTGCTTGTCTTGGAGTTCTTCTTCTGCTTCTTCTTCGATCAGGGGATAGGTTCCAGGTTGGCAGCCTGGGCTAGCAGGATGGATGTCGTTTGAGTTTCTGTTTGTGTTCCATCCGTAGTCGGATGATGTTCTTATGTATTGTAATGTTGTATCCGTGTAGCATTGTATGCCTGTTGTATGTATCCCCATCTATTATGTAATGTTGATGTAATGATATCCACCTTGCAAAAGCGTTCCAATATGCGGGTCTATCCTTGGTGGGACCTTTGAGTTCCTTTTGGATAGGGTCGCATATTGGGCGTGACAAGTTGGTATCAGAGCCTCGACCGACCCTAGGAGCCCCCTTGATTGATCGTGTAGTTTGGCCGTTGTTGAGTCTAGAAGAAAACTATTTTCGGAGTCTAGTTATATCGGAGAGTAGGAATTCTTTTTACTCCTCAGCCCCTTCGTCGCTCTGGTAAGGAATCTTGACATAGGTGTTTTGAACTACTCCTCTTCCCCTTCAAATTTTTCTTTAGGATCACGCAGTTGGTTTTCCGATCGTTGGTTCTCAGCTCTTTTCATCCGGTGCAATTTCTCGTCCAGTCGACTCGAGCCTCTTCATCTTTGAGTTCAATCCTCAGTTGTTTTCTTTCCCGCTCGCCCTCCCCGTATTCTTCTGAACCGGAGTCCGTAATTGAGTATCCATCCTACTCATGCGAAGCCTTTGCTTTCTTTCCTCAATGATTTCAACCGGTGTTTTCTCTTCATGATATTCGTCGATTTCCCCTTCCAAGTTGCCTTTGTTTTCCCGTCCTCCCCCCCTTTTTCTTCCCGGAGTCTGACTCTCTCTCGACAATCTATTTCATTCGTGTGGAGCCTCTTCAGTCTTTCATCAATTGTTTCAACCGGTGAATTCTCGTCTCGGTGGACATTCTTCATCCCTTTTCTTTTTCCGGTGGACCCAATTCAAGTATTCGGTGTTGATCATATTCTTTCCCTCGGATCAAGTGTTATCCTTGCTCGTTCGCCTCTCGCCAGTTTATCCTTCCGGAGTGTTCAAGACATCTCAGGAGATTCGTCTGTGTTCGAATTAATTCGAGGTTGCCACCTCATTCAAATATTTCAATTGTTCCGATGCATTATCTATCCTTCAACAATACTTTCCAACGGTGTTCTATTTTAGTGGGCCCTAACCCACAGGTCTTTTCCAAGGATCTTACCTGACTCTTCTACTTCCCCGGAGTTATTCTAATTTCTTTTCAAGTGTGACGTAAGTATGATTTTCATCAGTCAGATGCCTTTCCAAGATCGATTTCAAATCATTTCATTGTTGGCTCAACCCCTTCACTTTTTCATTCTCCCAGAGTATCTCATCAATTTTTGTGGTGTTTCCCGTCGTCGTTTCAAGATTGGAGAAGATTTTTTCCTCTAAATCTTGCCCGTTCTCTTGAAGTTTCGTGGTTCTAGCTTCATGCTATCATCTCGAATTATTTCAATTGTCAGATATCCCTTTTCTCAACCATCCGGAGTTTGTCAGGAGTTGTTTTTCGAAGGCCATCGTTCTAGAAGAATTCTTCGTCCTCTCATTTCAGCTTCCGTTATCCAATTATCCCGGTGATTCAGACTCTTTCATCAGTCATTTCCGAATTCTAACGGTGGTTCGTTCAAGATTCTTTTTCCTTGATTATCATATTAATTCATTCGTTCTTTCCAATCCTACCGGTGGTTCATGAAGACTTTCTCAAGTCTGCGATATGTCACTTCTCAATCCTTTTCAAGAAGAATAAGTAATATGCGAAATCCATTGCTTGTCATCAATTTAATTTGATGAAGGATAAGCATACAATAAATCTTATTCTTATTTCATCAGAGTGATTAATCCCTTCCTTCAGAGTTTGTTCGTGAGGAATAAATTCTAGTTCCAAGTGTTTTCATCTTTCTTTTCCGGAGTTCAAATTTCCTCGGCCATCTCGTCGAAACCTCCATCTAAATCACCGCAAGGTTTTAGTCTTATTCTTTCATCCTTCAGTCTATCATCATCCTTTTTGTCAACATAGTTCTTCACGGCGGTCCGTCATGATTTAATTCATTCTTCAAGTGTTCATCAAGATTCTTGTCGGTGGAGTTCAAGTATCTTTTCTTCTTGCGTCTCGAAATGTAATTAATTCTCCGTAGTCTTTGGAAGTGGAGTTTTGCATTTCTTCGTTCTTCTAAGCTATCCAATCATTTCCATTTGTGGTCGGTTATCACCTCATAATTTTGAGATGTTTTCCATAAGTCCACAACAAGCTTATCCTTTCGTTGTTGATTTTCTCAACAACTCCATTCAATCATTTTCTTCTCCGTTCTTTTCATTCAACTCGTTTAATTCTTTCCGGAGGTTTTGTGTCATGTCTTCATCAAGTATCATTCCATCCTCTCTAGCTCTTGTTCTATTCATCCATGTTTCAACCGGAGTGCTGCCTAAATCCTTTCAGTCTTATTCGTTTCTTATCTCGTTCTAACCGGAGTTGTTTGATAGTCTATCTGATTCCGTGAGTTTCTGATTCTCGTCATTCTCGTCATTCCTCTCTTCTTCTCGAGTGCTCTCGATTCTTTGCTTCTTCTCTTCAGTTCTTGCTTCACCTCATCCCTTTTTCCCTTCCGTCTCGGTCCTAAGATCTCGGGACGAGATCTCTTGTTAGTGGAGGAGTGTTGTAACGCCCCGGATCCGATGCGCCAGGTGTCTGCCAGTTACTCGCCGTCGTTGCCATGTCATTTGCTTGCGTGTTGCATTTTATCATGTCATCATGTGCATTTCATTTTGCATACGGGTTCGTCTCATGCATCCGAGCATTTTCCCCGTTGTCCGTTTCGCGATCCGGCGCTCCTATGCTCCCCGGCGTCCCCTTCTTGCCTCTCTTCGTGAGCGGGTGTTAAACTTTCTCGGAATGGACCGAGTCTTGCCAAGCGGCCTTGGTATACCACCGGTAGACCGCCTGTCAAGTTTCGTGCCATTTGGAGGTCGTTTGGTACTCCAACGGTTAACCAGGTAACCATAAAGCCCCTCTCCCTTTGCAGCCCAACACCCCTTCCAAATTGGCCCAAAACACATCTAACTCCCCTCCATGCTCTCGGTCGTTCAATCACGATCGTGTGGGCGAAAAGCGCTCCTCATTTGGACTCTCCTAGCTCCCTCTACCTATAAAACTAGCCCCTCCCCCGAAATTCACGGTCCAAACCCCCCGAAACCCTAGTTTTCGTCCTCCGCGCCGCGCCGGACATGTCCGCCCCTGGCCGGACACGTCCGCCGCCGCCCTCCCGCGAATCAGCTCCCGCCACCTGGCGCGCCGCCGCCGTCCGCCGCCCGCGGCCCGCGCGCCCGCGCCGCCGCCCGAGCGCGGCCCCGCTCCGCGTCGCCGCTGCCGGCCGCCCCGCGGCCCGGCTCCCCGCCGCCGGCGCCCGGAGCCGCCGCCGGCGCCCGGAGCCGCCGCCGGTCCCGCCCGGCCGCGGCCTCGCCGCCCGTCCGCCCGGCCGGCCCCCGCGCCGCCCCGCCGTGGCCTCCTCCGCCGCCCGCTCCCTGCCGGAGCTCCTGGTCGCGCCGCCGCCGCCGACCTTCGCCGGCCCCGCCGCCGCAGCTCCCTTCGCCGCCGTCCCTGCTCGCCACCCGCCGGATCCGGTGAGATCCGGGCCGGGGCCGCCTCCCCGCACCTCCCCGAGCCTCCCCGACATTTTCCTCCTCGTCTCCGGCGACGAGCTCCGGCGAGCCTCGGTTCCCGTGCCGCGTTGACTTTCCCCCCGAGGTCTATATTTCTCTAAGTCCCCGTGCCTGCAGTAATTTTCATGCCATGTTCATCGCATCGTATCTCTGCATCCGTAGCTCCGTTTCATGCGGGTAATATGTCGAATTGTTCATCTCGACGAGTACATCATTTCATTCCATTACATCATGTTCATTTGAGGTCATCATGATGCCTGAATCATTGTTGTAACAGTGCTTCATGATGTTGTCTGCTGTCTGTTAACAGAACGAGCTCTTTTGTTATTTTTGCCATGATTGATGTGTGCATCCTATGAGGTTGATGTCTATATGTGTTTTGATCTACGCTATGTCTTCTTTACATAGGTTCTTACCATGTATTTTTGTGATCAATGTGCTGACTAGCACAAGCATGCAAACTAGGCATCGTGATGTTGCTGATTTTAGTCCCTGTTCTGCTGTTATTTTGATGCCATGTAAACTTGATGCTACAGAGAGATCCATGCATATTTAGAGATACTTCAGTAAGGGTGTTTTGAAAATATGGTTATGCTCTATCCATTCATGCCCTTTGTTGTAATTATGGAGTAGTCTAGCATGTCATTTGAGTGCTCTACTTTTGCTTCAAAATGTTTCCTGGCAGATTGTTTACATGTTATTCAATTTGGCCAAGCTTGTTGTAGTTGATCCTTGCATGCTATGGACTTGTTCTTGACTTGGTTTGTTTCACAAACATGCCTTCTTAATGATGCTATGCTTATCTTGTCATACAATGACTTGTGGTGAGTGAATCGAGCTTGTTAAGTAGTGTACATGCTGTTACTGTTTCGCTAGGCTGAATCTGTTATTTCGTGATGCTATATAAACATGTTGCTACTAATCATTCTATGCATAATCTGGAGATGTTCTATAAATATGTCTTGAACTACATGTCATCCTCTATCCATCCATGCCCCTGGTTGCATTTATAGGTTGCTGTAGCTTGTTCATATCTTTCTCCAAAGTTGCTTCATAATGTTGTTGTCAGCCTGTTAACATTAAGTTCAGTTGTTGCCATGTGATTTCCTAGTGTTCCATGCACCCTATGACCTTGATATTGCCATGCTTAGCTTTACAAACATGCCTTCTTACTGTTGGGTGCCTTTTCATGCCATGTAATGATCTGTAGTGAGTTTCACAAGCTCATTAACATGCCTTCATAATTCTGTTCCTGCCATGTTTGAATCTGTATAATAACTTGCCATGTTTACGTGGGTGCCATCATATTTTCTGATCCTTTTTGGCTTATGGTCAGTAAAGGATATTTGATCTATGCATTTAGTAGATTCATGCCATGCCTTTGTTTGCCATGATAAGTTCCTGTAACATGTTGTTTGATAGCTCTGAACATTGCATCGTGATGTTATTTTCTGCAAAGTCTGAAATTGTTATAACTTGCAATCTTACCATGTGTGTTTGAGCATGTTCTAGTGATTTCTGGAGATAGCTCAGTGTTCATGTTTTGTAATGCTTTACCTGTACATCATGCCCATGCTTTTTGTTTTTATGTTGGGATACTGTAGCTTATTGTTTTGATGCTTGCAATATGCCTAGTTGCTGTTTTGGACAGCTTGTCCTTTATACTTGTATAGTGTGTGTGTGTTGAACCGTTGCTCCGTTTTGAGCGTGCTCTATATGAAACTTGCTTAGAATTGCATGTAGTTTCATATTATCATGTTGCATCCTTTTTTTGAGGTGTTTGCTTGATGTTTGGGTGCATTTTGCATCAATGCCATGTTTAACTTGTGTTGCTCATATCTTCTAGGCCGTAGCTCCGAACTAAATGAACTTTATATGTAACTTGACTAGAATCTCGTGGAGATCATCTTGGTGCATCTTAACTTGCTGTTTAACAACTTGAACATAAGGTTTATTCAGATTTGGACCAATTTCGAAATATGCATATGAGCACTTACCGGAATTGTTATATGTTGTTCCCGGCCTCATTTAAACTTGCCTTGAAGTGTTGTTCTTGTTTGCATCATCTCTTGCCATGAGTAGCTTCATGTAGCTTTGTCATGCATCATGCCTTGTTCATGTGTGGTGTGTTTACTGTGTTGTGTGCTTCTTTTTGATAGTTCCTGTTTCCGTTGCGATCGTGAGGATTCGTTCGTCTACGCTTGGTTCGTCTTCGTGGCTTCATCTTCTTCATGGACTCGTTCTTCTTCCTTGCGGGATTTCAGGCAAGATGACCGCTACCCTGGATCTCAATACTATCTTTGCTATGCTAGTTGCTTCGTTCTTTCGCTATGTTGCGCTACCTATCACCTGTTTATCAAGCCATCCCATATTTCAATGAACCTCTATCCTTTGACACCTTTCCTATGCAAATCATTGTTTGGCTATGTTACCGCTTTTGCTCAGCCCCTCTTATAGCGTTGCTAGTTGCAGGTGAAGTTGAAGATTGCTCCATGGTGGACAGGATTTTGGTTGGGATATCACAATATCTCTTATATATTTTAATGCATCTATATACTTGGTAAAGGGTGGAAGACTCGGCCTTTTGCCTAGTGTTTTGTTCCACTCTTGCCGCCCTAGTTTCTGTCATACTGGTGTTATGTTCCCGGATTTTGCGTTCCTTACGCGGTCGGGTGATTTACGGGACCCCCTTGACAGTTCGCTTTGAATAAAACTCCTCCAGCAAGGCCCAACATTGGTTTTACCATTTGCCTCACCACCACCTACTTTTCCCTTGGGAGTCGCTCTCTCGAGGGTCATCTTTATTATAGCCCCCCCCGGGCCAGTGCTTGTCTAAGTGTTGGTCCGAACTAGAGCCCTTTGCAGCGCCCCCTCAGGGAAACTTGAGGTCTAGTTTTAGTTGTACGGATTGCTCATCCGGTGTTGCCCTGAGAACGAGATATGTGCAGATCCTATCGGGATTGTCGGCGCATCGGGCGGCTTTGCTGGTCTTGTTTTACCATTGTCGAAATGTCTTGTAAACCGGGATTCCGAGTCTGATCAGGTCTTCCTGGGAGAAGGTCTATTCCTTCGTTGATCGCAAGAGCTTGTCATGGGCTAAGTTGGGACACCCCTGTAGGGTATAATCTTTCGAAAGCCGTGCCTGCGGTTATAGGCAGATGGAAATTTGTTAATGTCCGGTTGTAGATAACTTGACACCAGATCCGAATTAAAACGCATCAACCGTGTGTGTAGCCGTGATGGTCTCTTTTCGGCGGAGTCTAGGAAGTGAACACAGTTTCTGGGTTATGTTTGACGTAAGTAGGAGTTCAGGATCACTTCTTGATCATTACTAGTTTCACGACCGTTCCGCTTGTTCTCTTCTCGCTCTTATTTGCGTATGTTAGCCACCATATATGCTTAGTCGCTGCTGCAGCCTCACCACTTTACCCCTTCCTTTCCTTTAAGCTTTGCTAGTCTTGATACCCATGGTAATGGGATTGCTGAGTCCTCATGGCTCACAGATTACTACAACAACAGTTGAAGGTACAGGTTATGCGATGATCATGACGCGAGAGCGATGTTTGCTTGTCTTGGAGTTCTTCTTCTGCTTCTTCTTCGATCAGGGGATAGGTTCCAGGTCGGCAGCCTGGGCTAGCAGGGTGGATGTCGTTTGAGTTTCTGTTTGTGTTCCATCCGTAGTCGGATGATGTTCTTATGTATTGTGATGTTGTATCCGTGTGGCATTGTATGTCTGTTGTATGTATCCCCATCTATTATGTAATGTTGATGTAATGATATCCACCTTGCAAAAGCATTCCAATATGCGGGTCTATCCTTGGTGGGACCTTCGAGTTCCTTTTGGATAGGGTCGCATATTGGGCGTGACACACTACTTCATAGTTGGAGCGTTGAATACTAGCACTTCCTCGATAGAGAGACTCAACACATTTCCATGCTTCTTTAGCCATGACATGAGGTCGAAGATGAGGGAGATCTTCGGGAAGGATTGCATCTTGGATGATGAAGAGAACACTGTCATTGAATTGATTGTCCACTTCTTCTCGAGGGGTGAAGTTGCTTGGGTCATGAGGATAGAAACCTTCTTCAATGATTCTCCAAAGGTTAGTATTCACATGTTTTAAATGACGCTTGAAGCGATAAACCCAAGAATCAAAATATTCATTTTCCCCATATTTAGGAGGAGGACCGACATGATTCAAGTGAGTAGAGGGGATCGGTCCTCTATACACTGGAGGTTCCACATTGGCAAAGATGCCGGTGCCATTTCTACCACCAGTAGAAGGACTCTTTTCACTGTTAGCTTCCCCCTTGTCGGAGGTAGCATCCGTCACCTTGTTAGTGGGATCACCCACTTTCATCGGCGAGGTAGATAGTTTAAGTCCGTCTAGGAATTCAGAAAACATGCTTTTAACCTCGGTCGTCATGGAGGTTTTCAATGTGTCTAAAGCCACATTGAATTCCTCACGTGAGACCGAGGTTCCCCCTTTGGCCGAAGACGAGATGGGATTCACACCGGAGTGCTCCTCCACACCGTCGTGGGTGTAAACCATACTCTTCGGACGGCAAAGTCCTTAATAAAGAGACGAGGCTCTGATACCAATTGAAAGGATCGATATGGTTGACTAGAGGGGGGGGGTGAATAGGCAACTAACAAATTATAGACTTTTCTTTAACAATTTAAACCTTGCAAAGAAATAGGTTGTCTAGATGTGCAACTACGTGGACAACCTATATGATGCAAAGACAATAAGCACACTAGCAAGCAATAGATACAACTCAAGTAAGCTTGCAAAAGTAAAGGCACAAGATAACCAAGAGTGGAGCTGTTGGAGACGAGGATGTGTTACCGAAGTTCCTTCCTTTCAAGGGGAAGTACGTCTCCGTTAGAGCGGTGTGGAGGCACAATGCTCCCCAAGAAGCCACTAGGGCCACCGTAATCTCCTCACGCCCTCACACACCGCGAGATGGTGTGATTCCACTATTGGATCCCTTGAAGGCGGCAACCTGACCTTTACAACAAGATTGGGGCTATCTCCACAACACTTGGAGGCTCCCAACAACACCACGAAGCTTCACCACAATGGAGTATGGCTTCGAGGCGACCTCAACCGTCTAGGGTGCTCAACACCCAAGAGTAAGAAGATCCGCGAGGGATAAGTGGGGGGAATCAAATTTCTCTTGGTGGAAGTGTAGATCTGGGCCTTCTCAACCAATCCCGAGCAAATCAACAAGTTTGATTGGCTAGGGAGAGAGATCGGGCGAAAATGGAGCTTGGAGCAACAATGGAGCTTTGGGGGAAAGAGGTAGGTCAACTTTGGGGAAGAAGACCCCTTTATATAGTGGGGGGCTCAATCCAACCGTTATTCCACTGAGCAGTCCCGCACAGAGCGGTACTACCGCTAGGGCAGGGCGGTACTACCGCTTAGGGCGGTACTACCGCTCATACCCAGCGGTACTACCGCTCATACCCAGCGGTACTGCCGCACTGACAGGGCCCTGACCCCAGGACGGTACTACCGCTAGGGAAGGGCGGTACTACCGCTTAGGGCGGTACTACCGCTCCTACCCAGCGGTACTACCGCGCTGACAAAGCCCAGACCCCAGGGCGGTACTACCGTGGGGGTAGGCGCGGTACTACCGCTTGGAGCGGTACTACCGCCACTACTACCGCCCTTAGTACCGCAAAACCCGACACAAAAAACTTCGTTCTCAAATCGAGGTGGCAGAAGCCCGGAAGCACTGTGGTACTACGGCCGAAGTCCACAAGCGGTACTACTGCTCGGAGAGCGGTACTACCGCTTGGGAGCGGTACTACAGCTCCGCGAGCGGTACTACCGCTGGGGAGCTTCGGCGGTACTACCACTGTGGACCGCGGTACTACCGCTGGGGCAGGACAAGGCATACTCAAGGGAAGTAAGGCAGCTCCAACGAAGCGGAAGGAAAAATGACGGGTGATATGGATGTGTATGTGTTGATTCCACCCTAGTCTTACCAAAGCGGATCCCCTCTTGATAGTACAGAGACTCCTACGAAACTAGACCACCAACAACGAAACGAAGGATCTACACCGTCTTGAATAAAACACCGAGGGGAGGTAATCGTCTCGTGCCAATGGATGAATCTCTGAAAGAACTTAACGCACACGATTAGTCCGCACAAGCATTGTCATCAATCACCAAAACACCTTGGGGATAAATATGCCCTTACACCCGACCAAAGCCATAGTCATCCCTCTCTGCAACACTCCCCACCATGGATCCCTCCGCAGCCAAAGCTCTTTGGGGCGGGTTGACGTCGGAGCAGAAGGCCATGGCGGCCATTACTGCCGATTGGCAGACCAGAAGGCAGCCGGAGGACGCCTCCGACGACGCCGTGCAAATACAGGACGCCTCCGGTGATGAGCTAGCGCTACCCTCCTCCGCTCCACCCTCGCCAGTGCATTGCACCATGACCATCAGCGAGGCCTGCGCCCATTAGATGGACATGGTGCAGGTGGAGCGGGAGGAGCAGCTCCAGGAGGCGCATGCCAACTCCAACTACAACCACAACCTCCTCTAGGAGCATCTGCAGGCGGAGGAGCAGGTCACCGCCGGACGCGGACCTGGCGAAGCATGAGGCGTTGCTCGAGTCCTACCGCTCCGCCGCGAGATCCACCTCACCCGCTGGCGGTACCGATAGTGGGTGGCGGAGGTGGCGGCCATCGGCAAGGAGTGCGACAACAAGGCGAGTCATGCGTTGTTGATGACACCGATGACGAGGAGGCCGCGCCCCGGCGCCACGACCACAAAGTGAAGGAAATATGCCCTAGAGGCAATAATGAAGTTATTATTTATTTCCTTATTTCATGATAAATGTTTATTATTCATGCTAGAATTGTATTAACCGGAAACTTAGTATTGTTGGGGAACGTAGTAATTTCAAAAAAATTCCTATGCACATGCAAGATCATGGTGATGCATAGCAACGAGAGGGGAGAGTGTTGTCCACGTACCCTCGTAGACCGTAAGCGGAAGCGTTATGACAAGGCGGTTGATGTAGTCGTATGTCTTCACGATCCGACCGATCCAAGCACCGAACGTACGGCACCTCAGAGTTCAGCACACGTTCAGCTCGATGACGATCCCCGGACTCCGATCCAGCAGGGTGTTGGGGATGAGTTCTGTCAGCACGACGGCGTGGTGACGATGATGATGTTCTACCGATGTAGGGCTTCGCCTAAGCACCGCAACGATATGACCGAGGTGGAATATGGTGGAGGGGGGCACCGCACACGGCTAAGGAACGATCACGAAGACCAACTTGTGTGTCTAGAGGTGCCCCCTGCCCACGTATATAAAGGAGGAAGGGGGAGGTGCGGCCGGCCCCCTAGGGGTGCGCCTGGAGGAGTCCTACTCCCACCGGGAGTAGGACTCCCCCCTCTTGCCTTGGTGGAGAAGGAAAGGGGGGAGGGGAAAGAGGAAAGGGGGCCGCCGCCGCCCCCTTCCTTGTCCTATTCGGACTAGGGGGGAGGGGGCGCGCAGCCTGCCCTGGTCGGCCCTCCTCTTCTCCCTCAAGGCCCATGTAGGCCCAATAACCCCCGGGGGGTTCCAGTAACCCCCCGGTATTCCGGAAAAAACCCGGTTTCTCCCGGAACGATTCCGATATCCAAATATAGGCTTCCAATATATCAATCTTTATGCCTCGACCATTTCGAGACTCCTCGTCATGTCCGGGATCACATCCGGGACTCCGAACAACCTTCGTCACATCAAAACATATAAACTCATAATAAAACTGTCATCGTAACGTTAAGCGTGCGGACCCTACGGGTTCGAGAACTATGTAGACATGACCTAGAACTATTCTCGGTCAATAACCAATAGCGGAACCTGGATGCTCATATTGGCTCCCACATATTCTACGAAGATCTTTATCGGTCAAACCGCATAACAACATACGTTGTTCCCTTTGTCATCAGCATGTTACCTGCCCGAGATTCGATCGTCCGTATCTAATACCTAGTTCAATCTCGTTACCGGCAAGTCTCTTTACTCGTTACGTAATGCATCATTCCGTAACTAACTCATTAGCTACATTGCTTGCAAGGCTTATAGTGATGTGCATTACCAAGAGGGCCCAGAGATACCTCTCCGACAATGGAGTGACAAAACCTAATCTCGAAATACGCCAACCCAACATGTACCTTTGGAGACACCTGTACAACTCCTTTATAATCACCCAGTTACGTTGTGACGTTTGGTAGCACACAAAGTGTTCCTCCGGTAAATGGGAGTTGCATAATCTCATAGTTATAGGAACATGTATAAGTCATGAAGAAAGCAATAGCAACATACTAAACGATCAAGTGCTAGGCTCACGGAATGGGTCATGTCAATCACATCATTCTCCTAATGATGTGATCCCGTTAATCAAATGACAACACATGTCTATGGTTAGGAAACATAACCATCTTTGATTAATGAGCTAGTCAAGTAGAGGCATACTAGTGACGTTATGTTTGTCTATGTATTCACACATGTATCATGTTTCCGGTTAATACAATTCTAGCATGAATAATAAACATTTATCATGATATGAGGAAATAAATAATAACTTTATTATTGCCTCTAGGGCATATTTCCTTCAGTCTCCCACTTGCACTAGAGTCAATAATCTAGATTACACAGTAATGATTCTAACACCCATGGAGTCTTGGTGTTGATCATGTTTTGCTCGTGGAAGAGGCTTAGTCAACAGGTCTGCAACATTCAGATCCGTATGTATCTTGCAAATCTCTATGTCTCCCACCTGGACTTGGTCCCGGATGGAATTGAAGCATCTCCTGATGTGCTTGGTCCTTTTGTGAAATCTGGATTCCTTTGCCAAGGCAATTGCACCAGTATTGTCACAGAAGATCTTCATTGGTCCCGATGCACTAGGTATGACACCTAGATCGGAAATGAACTCTTTCATCCAGACTCCTTCATTTGCTGCTTCCGAAGCAGCTATGTACTCCGCTTCACATGTAGATCCCACCATGACACTTTGTTTAGAACTGCACCAACTTACAACTCCACCGTTTAATAAAAACACGTATCCGGTTTGCGATTTAGAATCGTCCGGATCAGTGTCAAAGCTTGCATCCACGTAACCATTTACGACTAGCTCTTTGTCACCTCCATATACGAGAAACATATCCTTAGTCCTTTTCAGGTATTTCAGGATGTTCTTGACCGATGTCCAGTGATCCACTCCTGGATTACTTTGGTACCTTCCTGCCAAGCTTATTGCTAAGCATACGTCAGGTCTGGTACACAACATTGCATACATGATAGAGCCTATGGCTGAAGCATAGGGAATATTTTTCATTTTCTCTCTATCTTCTGCTGTGGTCGGGCATTGAGTCTGACTCAACTTCACACCTTGTAATACAGACAAGAATCCTTTCTTTTCCTGATCCATTTTGAACTTTTTCAAAACTTTATCAAGGTATGTGCTTTGTGAAAGTCCAATTAAGCGTCTTGATCTATCTCTATAAATCTTGATGCCCAATATGTAAGCAGCTTCACCGAGGTCTTTCATAGAAAAACTTTTATTCAAGTATCCCTTCACGCTATCCAGAAATTCTATATCATTTCCAATTAATAATATGTCATCTACATATAATATCAGAAATGCTACAGAGCTCCCACTCACTTTCTTGTAAATACAGGCTTCTCCAAAAGTCTGTATAAAACCATATGCTTTGATCACACTATCAAAGCGTTTATTCCAACTCCGAGATGCTTGCACCAGTCCATAAATGGATCGCTGGAGCTTGCACACTTTGTTAGCACCTTTTGGATTGACAAAACCTTCTGGTTGCATCATATACAACTCTTCTTCCAGAAATCCATTCAAGAATGCAGTTTTGACATCCATTTGCCAAATTTCATAATCATAAAATGCAGCAATTGCTAACATGATTCGGACAGACTTAAGCATCGCTACGGGTGAGAAAGTCTCATCGTAGTCAACCCCTTGAACTTGTCGAAAACCTTTTGCAACAAGTCGAGCTTTATAGACAGTTACATTACCACCTGCGTCAGTCTTCTTCTTAAAGATCCATTTATTCTCAATGGCTTGCCGATCATCGGGAAAGTCAACCAAAGTCCATACTTTGTTCTCATGCATGGATCCCATCTCAGATTTCATGGCTTCTAGCCATTTTGTGGAATCTGGGCTCATCATCGCTTCCTCATAGTTCGTAGGTTCGCCATGGTCAAGTAACATGACTTCCAGAATAGGATTACCGTACCACTCTGGTGCGGATCTTACTCTGTTAGACCTACGAGGTTCAGTAGAGACTTGACCTGAAGTTTCATGATCAATATCATTAGCTTCCTCACTAATTGGTGTAGTTGTCACAGGAACCGGTTCTTGTGATGGACTACTTTCCAATAAGGGAGCAGGTACAGTTACCTCATCAAGTTCTACTTTCCTCCCACTCACTTCTTTCGAGAGAAACTCCTTCTCTAGAAAGGATCCGAATTTAGCAATGAAAATCTTGCCCTCAGATCTGTGATAGAAGGTGTACCCAACAGTCTCTTTTGGGTATCCTATGAAGACACATTTCTCTGATTTGGGTTCGAGCTTATCTGGTTGAAGTTTCTTCACATAAGCATCGCAGCCCCAAACTTTAAGAAACGACAACTTTGGTTTCTTGCCAAACCACAGTTCATGAGGTGTCGTCTTAACGGATTTTGATGGTGCCCTATTTAACGTGAATGCGGCCGTCTCTAAAGCATAACCCCAAAACGATAGCGGTAAATCAGCAAGAGACATCATAGATCGCACCATATCTAGTAAAGTACGATTACGACGTTCGGACACACCATTTCGTTGTGGTGTTCCGGGTGCCGTGAGTTGCGAAACTATTCCGCATTGTTTCAAATCTAAACCAAACTCGTAGCTCAAATATTCTCCTCCACGATCAGATCGTAGAAATTTTATTTTCTTATTATGATGATTTTCCACTTCACTCTGAAATTCTTTGAACTTTTCAAATGTTTCAGACTTGTGTTTCATTAAGTAGATATACCCATATCTGCTCAAATCATCTGTGAAGGTGAGAAAATAACGATACCCGCCGTGAGCCTCAATATTCATTGGACCACAAACATCAGTATGTATGATTTCCAACAAATCAGTTGCTCGCTCCATAGTTCCGGAGAACGGCGTTTTAGTCATCTTACCCATGAGGCACGGTTCGCAAGTACCAAGTGATTCATAATCAAGTGATTCCAAAAGTCCATCAGTATGGAGTTTCTTCATGCGCTTTATACCGATGTGACCTAAACGGCAGTGCCACAAATACATTGCACCATCATTATCAACTCTGCATCTTTTGGTTTCAAAACTATGAATATGTGTATCACTACTATCGAGATTCAATAAAAATAGACCACTCTTCAAGGGTGCATGACCATAAAAGATATTACTCATATAAATAGAACAACCATTATTCTCTGATTTAAATGAATAACCGTCTCGCATCAAACAAGATCCAGATATAATGTTCATGCTCAACGCTGGCACCAAATAACAATTATTTAGGTCTAAAACTAATCCCGATGGTAGATGTAGAGGTAGCGTGCCGACTGCGATCACATCGACTTTGGAACCATTTCCCACGCGCATCGTCACCTCGTCCTTAGCCAATCTTCGCTTAATCCGTAGTCCCTGTTTCGAGTTGCAAATATTAGCAACAGAACCAGTATCAAATACCCAGGTACTACTGCGAGTATTAGTAAGGTACACATCAATAACATGTATATCACATATACCTTTGTTTACTTTGCCATCCTTCTTATCCGCCAAATACTTGGGGCAGTTCCGCTTCCAGTGTCCAGTCTGCTTGCAGTAGAAGCACTCAGTCTCAGGCTTAGGTCCAGACTTGGGTTTCTTCTCTTGAGCAGCAACTTGTTTGCTGTTCTTCTTGAAGTTCCCCTTCTTCTTCCCTTTGCCCTTTTTCTTGAAACTGGTGGTCTTGTTGACCATCAACACTTGATGCTCCTTCTTGATTTCTACCTCCGCGGCTTTTAGCATTGCGAAGAGCTCGGGAATAGTCTTGTCCATCCCTTGCATATTATAGTTCATCACGAAGCTCTTGTAGCTTGGTGGCAGTGATTGAAGAATTCTGTCAATGACACTATCATCAGGAAGATTAACTCCCAGTTGAATCAAGTGATTATTATACCCAGACATTTTGAGTATGTGTTCACTGACAGAACTATTCTCCTCCATCTTGCAGCTATAGAACTTATTGGAGACTTCATATCTCTCAATCCGGGCATTTGCTTGAAATATTAACTTCAACTCCTGGAACATCTCATATGCTCCATGACGTTCAAAACGTCGTTGAAGACCCGGTTCTAAGCCGTAAAGCATGGCACACTGAACTATCGAGTAGTCATCAGCTTTGCTCTGCCAGACGTTCTTAACGTCGTCAGTTGCATCAGCAGCAGGCCTGGCACCCAGCGGTGCTTCCAGGACGTAATTCTTCTGTGCAGCAATGAGGATAATCCTCAGGTTACGGACCCAGTCCGTGTAATTGCTACCATCATCTTTCAACTTTGCTTTCTCAAGGAACGCATTAAATTCAACGGAACAACAGCACGAGCCATCTATCTACAACAAACATAGACAAGCAAAATACTATCAGGTACTAAGTTCATGATAAATTTAAGTTCAATTAATCATATTACTTAAGAACTCCCACTTAGACAGACATCTCTCTAGTCATCTAAGTGATCACGTGATCCAAATCAACTAAACCATGTCCGATCATCACGTGAGATGGAGTAGTTTCAATGGTGAACATCACTATGTTGATCATATCTACTATATGATTCATGTTCGACCTTTCGGTCTCCGTGTTCCGAGGCCATATCTGTTATATGCTAGGCTCGTCAAGTTTAACCTGAGTATTCCGTGTGTGCAACTGTTTTGCACCCGTTGTATTTGAACGTAGAGCCTATCACACCCGATCATCACGTGGTGTCTCAGCACGAAGAACTTTCGCAACGGTGCATACTCAGGGAGAACACTTCTTGATAATTTTTAGTGAGAGATCATCTTAAAATGCTACCGTCAATCAAAGCAAGATAAGATGCATAAAGGATAAACATCACATGCAATCAATATAAGTGATATGATATGGCCATCATCATCTTGTGCTTGTGATCTCCATCTCCGAAGCACCGTCGTGATCACCATCGTCACCGGCGCGACACCTTGATCTCCATCGTAGCATCGTTGTCGTTACGCCATCTATTGCTTCTACGACTATCGCTACCGCTTAGTGATAAAGTAAAGCAATTACAGGGCGTTTGCATTTCATACAATAAAGCGACAACCATATGGCTCCTGCCAGTTGCCGATAACTTCGGTTACAAAACATGATCATCTCATACAATAAAATATAGCATCACGTCTTGACCATATCACATCACAACATGCCCTACAAAAACAAGTTAGACGTCCTCTACTTTGTTGTTGCAAATTTTACGTGGCTGCTACGGGCTGAGCAAGAACCGTTCTTACCTACGCATCAAAACCACAACGATAGTTCGTCAAGTTAGTGCTGTTTTAACCTTCGCAAGGACCGGGCTCAGCCACACTCGGTTCAACTAAAGTTGGAGAAACAGACACCCACCAGCCACCTGTGTGCAAAGCACGTCAGTAGAACCAGTCTCGCGTAAGCGTACGCGTAATGTCGGTCCGGGCCGCTTCATCCAACAATACCGCCGAATCAAAGTATGACATGCTGGTAAGCAGTATGACTTGTATCGCCCACAACTCACTTGTGTTCTACTCGTGCATATAACATCTACGCATAAAACCTAGGCTCGGATGCCACTGTTGGGGAACGTAGTAATTTCAAAAAATTTCCTACGCACACGCAAGATCATGGTGATGCATAGCAACAAGAGGGGAGAGTGTTGTCCACGTACCCTCGTAGACCGTAAGCGGAAGCGTTATGACAACGCGGTTGATGTAGTCGTATGTCTTCACGATCCGACCGATCCAAGCACCGAACATTCGGCACCTCTGAGTTCAGCACACGTTCAGCTCAATGACGATCCCCGGACTCCGATCCAGCATGGTGTTGGGGATGAGTTCCGTCAGCACGACGGCGTGGTGACGATGATGATGTTCTACCGACGCAGGGCTTCACCTAAGCACCACAACAATATGACCGAGGTGGAATATGGTGGAGGGGGGCACCGCACACGGCTAAGGAACGATCACGAAGATCAACTTGTGTGTCTAGAGGTGCCCCCTGCCCCCGTATATAAAGGAGGAAGGGGGAGGTGCGGCCGGCCCCCTAGGGGTGCGCCTGGAGGAGTCCTACTCCCACCGGGAGTAGGACTCCCCCCTCTTGCCTTGGTGGAGAAGGAAAGGGGGGAGGGGAAAGAGGAAAGGGGGCCGCCGCCGCCCCCTTCCTTGTCCTATTCAGACTAGGGGGGGAGGGGGCGCGCAGCCAGCCCTGGTCGGCCCTCCTCTTCTCCCTCAAGGCCCATGTAGGCCCAATAACCCCCGGGGGGTTCCAGTAACCCCCCGGTATTCCGGAAAAATCCCGGTTTCTCCCGGAACAATTCCGATATCCAAATATAGGCTTCCAATATATCAATCTTTATGTCTCGACCATTTCGAGACTCCTCGTCATGTCCAGGATCACATCCGGGACTCCGAACAACCTTCGGCACATCAAAACATATAAACTCATAATAAAACTGTCATCGTAACGTTAAGCGTGCGAACCCTACGGGTTCGAGAACTATGTAGACATGACCTAGAACTATTCTCGGTCAATAACCAATAGCGGAACCTGGATGCTCATATTGGCTCCCACATATTCTACGAAGATCTTTATCGGTCAAACTGCATAACAACATACGTTGTTCCCTTTGTCATCGGCATGTTACCTGCCCGAGATTCGATCGTCCGTATCTAATACCTAGTTCAATCTCGTTACCGGCAAGTCTCTTTACTCGTTACGTAATGCATCATTCCGTAACTAACTCATTAGCTACATTGCTTGCAAGGCTTATAGTGATGTGCATTACCGAGAGGGCCCAGAGATACCTCTCCGACAATTGGAGTGACAAAACCTAATCTCGAAATATGCCAACCCAACATGTACCTTTGGAGACACCTGTAGAGCTCCTTTATAATCACCCAGTTACGTTGTGACGTTTGGTAGCACACAAAGTGTTCCTCCGGTAAATGGGAGTTGCATAATCTCATAGTTACAGGAACATGTATAAGTCATGAAGAAAGCAATAGCAACATACTAAACGATCAAGTGCTAGGCTAACGGAATGGGTCATGTCAATCACATCATTCTCCTAATGATGTGATCCCATTAATCAAATGACAACACATGTCTATGGTTAGGAAACATAACCATCTTTGATTAATGAGTTAGTCAAGTAGAGGCATACTAGTGACATTATGTTTGTCTATGTATTCACACATGTATCATGTTTCCGGTTAATACAATTCTAGCATGAATAATAAACATTTATCATGATATGAGGAGATAAATAATAACTTTATTATTGCCTCTAGGGCATATTTCCTTCAAGTACATGTGTGAATACATAGACAAAACATAGTGTCCCTAGTATGCCTCTACTTGACTAGCTCATTAATCAAAGATGGTTATGTTTCCTAACTATAGACATGTGTTGTCATTTGATAAACAGGATCACATCATTAGGAGAATGATGTGATGGACATGACCCATCCGTTAGCTTAGCATGATGATTGTTACAGTTTCATTGCTACTGCTTTCTTCATGACTTATATATGTTCCTCGGACTATGAGATTATGCAACTCACGAATGCCGGAGGAACACCTTGTGTGCTATCAAACATCACAACGTAAATGGGTGATTATAAAGATGCTCTATAGGTGTCTCCGAAGGTGTTTTGTTGGGTTGGCATAGATCGAGATTAGGATTTGTCACTCCGTGGTTCGGAGAGGTATCTTTGGGCCCTCTCGGTAATGCTCATCACTATAAGCCTTGCAAGCATTGTGACTAATGAGTTAGTTGCAGGATGAAGTATTACGGAACGAGTAAAGAGACTTGCCGGTAACGAGATTGAACTTGGTATGATGATACCGACGATCGAATCTCGGGCAAGTAACATACTGATGACAAAGGGAACAACGTATGTTGTTATGCGGTTTGACCGATAAAGATCTTCGTAGAATATGTAGGAGCCAATATGAGCATCCAGCTTCCGCTATTGGTTATTGATCGGAGATGTGTCTCGGTCATGTCTACATAATTCTCGAACCCGTAGGGCCCGCACGCTAAACGTTCGATGACGATATGTATAATGAGTTATGTGTTTTTGATGACCTAAGTTTGTTTGGAGTCCTGGATGAGATCACGGACATGACGAGGAGTCTCGAAATGGTCGAGACATAAAGATTGGTATATTGGACCATGTTATTCGGACACCGGAAGAGTTTCGGGAAGTTTCGGGTAAAACCAGAGTGCCGGAGGGGTTACCGTAACCCCCTGGGGGAACTAATGGGCCACCATGGGCCTTAGTGGAGAGAGAGGAGAGTAGCCAGGGCAGGCCGTGCGCCCCCCTTGGAGTCCAAATAGGACAAGGGAAGGGGGGCGCCCCCCTTTCCTACTCCCTCTCCCTCTCCTTCCTTCCCCCTCTCTCCGTTGTGATGGAATCCTACTAGGACTAGTAGTCCTAGTAGGACTCCCTCTCCTTGGGCGCACCTCTTGGGGCCGGCCGGCCTCCCCCTTGCTCCTTTATATACGGTGGCAGGGGGCATCCTAGAACACACAAGTTTCTCTTAACCGTGTGCGGTGCCCCCTCCGTAGTTACACACCTCGATCATACCATCGTAGTGCTTAGGCGAAGCCCTGCGCCGGTAGCATCATCATCACCGTCGCCACGCCATCGTGCTGACGGAACTCACCTCATTGTGCTGAACGTGTGCTGAACACGGAGGTGCCATGCATTCAGTACTTGATCGGTTGGATCGCTAAGAAGTTTGACTACATCAACCGTGTTATTGAAATGCTTCCACTTTCGGTGTACGAGGGTACATGGAAACACTCTCCCCTCTCATTGCTATGCATCACCTAGATAGATCTTGCATGATCGTAGGATTTTTTGTGAAATTACCGCGTTCCCCAATAGTGGCATCCGAGCCAGGTCTATGCGTAGATGTTATATGCACGAGTAGAACACAAAGAGTTGTGGGCGATAATAGTTATACTGCTTACCACCAACGTCTTACTTTGATTCGGCTGTATTGTTAGATGAAGCGGCCCGGACTGACATTACATGACCGCGTTCATGAGACTAGTTCTACCGACGTGCTTTTGCACATAGGTGGCTGGCGGGTGTCTGTTTCTCCAACTTTAGTTGAATCGAGTTTGACTACGGCCGGTCCTTGTTGAAGGTTAAAATAGCACACTTGACGAAAAGTCGTTGTGGTTTTGATGCGTAGGTAAGAACGGTTCTTGCTAGAAGCCCGCAGCAGCCACGTAAAACTTGCAACAACAAAGTAGAGGACGTCTAACTTGTTTTTGCAAGGCTTGCTGTGATGTGATATGGTCAATGCATGGTGTGATATAAATTGTTGTATGAGATGATCATGTTTTGTAACAAAGTTATCGGCAACTAGCAGGAGCCATATGGTTGTCGCTTTATTGTATGCAATGCAATCGCCATATAATTGTTCTACTTTATCACTAAGCGGTAGCAATAGTTGTACACGCAATAGATGGCGAGATGACAACGATGCTACGATGGAGATCAAGGTGTCGCGCCGGTGACGATGGAGATCATGATGATGCTTCGGTGATGGAGATCATGAGCACGAGATGATGATGGCCACATCATGTCACATATTTTGATTGCATGTGATGTTTATCTTTTATGCATCTTATTTTGCTTAGTACGATGGTAGCATTATAAGATGATCCCTTACTAAATTTCAAGGTATAAGTGTTCTCCCTAAGTATGCACCATTGCTATAGTTTGTCGTGCCGAGACACCACGTGATAATTGGGTGTGATAAGCTCTACGTTCACATACAATGGGTGCAAGCCAGTTTTGCACACGCAGAATACTCGGGTTAAACTTGACGAGCCTAGCATATGCAGATATGGCCTTAGAACACTGCGACTGAAAGGTCGAACGTGAATCATATAGTAGATATGATCAACATAGTGATGTTCACCATTGAAAGCTACTCCATCTCACGTGATGATCGGACATGGTTTAGTTGATTTGGATCATGTGATCATTTAGATGACTAGAGGGATGCCTATCTAAGTGGGAGTTTTTAAGTAATATGATTAATTGAACTTTAATTTATCATGAACTTGGTCGTGATAGTTATTTTGCATGTCTATGTTATTGTAGATCAATGGGCCATGCTACTGTTCCTTTGAATTTTAATGCGTTCCTAGAGAAAACTAAGTTGAAATATGATGGTAGCAATTACACAGACTAGGTCCGTAACTTGAGGATTATCCTCATTGCTGCACAGAATAATTATGTCTTGGAAGCACCACTAGGTGCTAGGCCTGCTGCAGACGCTAGTGATGACGGTAAGAACGTCTGGCAGAGCAAAGCTGATGACTACTCGATAGTTCAGTGTGCCATGCTTTACGGCTTAGAATCAGGACTTCAAAGACGTTTTGAATGTCACGGAGCATATAAGATGTTCCAAGAGTTGAAGTTAATATTTCAAGCAAATGCCCGAGTTGAGAGATATGAAGTCTCCAGCAAGTTCTACAACTGCAAAATGGAGGAGAATAGTTCTATAAGTGAACACATACTCAGAATGTCTAGGTACCATAACCACTTGACTCAGCTGGGAGTTAATCTTCCTGATGGTAGCATCATTGACAGAGTTCTTCAATCACTGCCACCAAGCTATAAAGGCTTCGTAATGAACTATAATATGCAAGGGATGAACAAGACAATTCCCGAGCTCTTCGCAATGCTAAAGGCTGCGGGGTAGAAATAAAAAAGGAGCATCAAGTGTTGATGGTTAAGAAGACCACTAGTTTCAAGAAAAGGGCAAAGGGAAGAAGGGGAACTTCAAGAAGAACGGCAAGAAAGTTGCTGCTCAGGAGAAGAAACCCAAGTTTGGACCTAAGCCTGAAACTGAGTGCTTCTACTACAAAGGGACTGGTCACTAGAAGCGGAACTGCCCCAAGTATTTGGCGGATAAGAAGGATGGCAAAGTGAAAGGTATATTTGATATACATGTTATTGATGTGTACCTTACTAATGCTCGTAGTAGCACCTGGGCATTTGATACTGGCTCTGTTGCTCATATTTGCAACTCGAAACAGGGGCTACGGATTAAATGAAGATTGGCTAAGGACGAGGTGACGATGCACGTGGGAAATGGTTCCAAGGTCATTGTGATCGCCGTTGGCACGCTACCTCTACATCTACCTTCTTGATTAGTTTTAGACCTGAATAATTATTATTTGGTGCCAGCGTTAAGCATGAACACTATATCTGGATCTTGTTTGATGCGAGACAGTTATTCATTTAAATCAGAGAATAATGGTTCTTCTATTTATATGTGTAATATCTTTTATGGTCATGCACCCTTGCTGAGTGGTCTATTTTTGTTGAATCTCGATCGTGATGATACACATGTTCATAATATTGAAGCCAAAAGATGCAAAGTTGATAATGATAGTGCAACTTATTTGTGGCACTATCGTTTGGGTCATATCGGTGTAAAGAGCATGAAGAAACTCCATGCTGATGGACTTTTGGAATCACTTGATTGTGAATCACTTGGTGCTTGCGAACCGTGCCTCATGGGCAAGATGACTAAAACTCCGTTCTCCGGAACAATGGAACGAGCTACTGACTTATTGGAAATAATACATACAGATGTATGCGGTACAATGAGTGTTGAGGCTCGCAGCTGGTATCGTTATTTTCTTACCTTCACAGATGATTTGAGCAGATATGGTTATATCTACTTAATGAAGCATAAGTCTGAAACATTTGAAAAGTTCAAAGAATTTCAGAGTGAAGTGGATAATCATCGTAAAAAGAAAATTAAATTTCTACGATCTGATCGTGGAGGTGAATATTTGAGTTACGAGTTTGGTCTTCATTTGAAACAATGTGGAATAGTTTCACAACTTACGCCACCTGGAACACCACTGTGAAATGGTGTGTCCGAACGTCGTAAACGTACTTTATTGGATATGGTGCGATCTATGATGCCTCTTACTGATTTACCGCTATAATTTTGGGGTTATGCTTTAGATACGACTGCATTCACTTTAAATAGGGCACCATCTAAATCCATTGGGATGACGCCTTATGAACTGTGGTTTGGCAAGAAACCAAAGTTGTCGTTTCCTAAAGTTTGGGGCTGCGATGCTTATGTGAAAAAGCTTCAACCTGATAAGCTCAAACCCAAATCGGAGAAGTGTGTTTTCATAGGATACCCAAGGGAAATTGTTGGGTACACCTTCTACCATAGATCCGAAGGCAAGCTATTCGTTGCTAAGAATGGATCCTTTCTAGAGAAGGAGTTTCTCTCGAAAGAAGTGAGTGGGAGGAAAGTAGAACTTGATGAGGTAATTGTACCTTCTCCCTTATTGGAAAGTAGTTCATCACAGAATTCTGTTCCAGTGATTTCTACACCAATTAGTGAGGAAGCTAATGATGATGATCATGAAACTTCATATCAAGTTACTACCAAACCTCGTAGGTCTTCCAGAGTGAGATCCGCACCAGAGTGGTACGATAATTCTGTTCTGGAAGTCATGTTACTAGACCATGGTGAACCTACGAACTATGAGGAAGCGATGATGAGGCCAGATTCCGCGAAATGGCTTTAGGCCATGAAATCTGAGATGAGATCCATGTATGATAACAAAGTGTAGACTTTGGTGGACTTGCCCGATGATCGGCAAGCCATAGAAAATAAATGGATCTTCAAGAAGAAGACCGACGCTGACGGTAATGTTACTATCTACAAAGCTCGACTTGATGTGATAGGTTTTCGACAAGTTCAAGGGGTTGACTATGATGAGACTTTCTCACCCGTAGTGATGCTTAAGTCTGTCTGAATCATGTTAGCAATTGCCGCATTTTATGATTATGAAATTTGGCAGATGGATGTCAAAACTGCATTCCGGAATGGATTTCTGGAAGAAGAGTTGTATATGATGCAACCAGAAGGTTTTGTCGATCCAAAGGGTGCTAACAAAGTGTGCAAGCTCCAGCGATTCATTTATGGATTGGTGCAAGCCTGTCGGAATTGGAATAAATGCTTTGATAGTGTGATCAAAGCATATGGTTTTATACAGACTTTTGGAGAAGCCTGTATTTACAAGAAAGTGAGTGGGAGCTCTGTAGAATTTCTAATATTATATGTGGATGACATATTGTTGATTGGAAATGATATAGAATTTCTAGATAGCATAAAGGGATACTTGAATAAGAGTTTTTCAATGAAAGACCTCGTGAAGTTGCTTACATATTGGGCATCAAGATCTATAGAGATAGATCAAGACACTTAATTCGACTTTCACAAAGCACATACCTTGATAAAGTTTTGAAGAAGTTCAAAATGGATCAGTCAATGAAAGGGTTCTTGCCTGTGTTACAAGGTGTAAAGTTGAGTCAGACTCAATGCTCGACCACTGCAGAAGATAGAGAGAAAATGAAAGTCATTCCCTATGCTTCAGCCATAGGTTCTATCATGTATGCAATGTTGTGTACCAGACCTGATGTGTGCCTTGCTATAATCATAGCAGGGAGGTACCAAAGTAATCCCGGAGTGGAGCACTGGACAGCGGTCAAGAACATCCTGAAATACCTGAAAAGGACTAAGGATATGTTTCTCGTTTATGGAGGTGACAAAGAGCTCGTCGTAAACGGTTACGTCGATGCAAGCTTTGACACTGATCCGGATGACTCTAAGTCGCAATCCGGATACATATTTTTATTGAATGGAGGAGCTATCAATTGGTGCCGTTCCAAGCAGAGCGTTGTGGCGAGATCTACGTGTGAAGCGGAGTACATTGCTGCTTCGGAAGTAGCAAATGAAGGAGTCCGGATGCAGCAGTTCATATCCGATCTAGGTGTCATACCTAGTGCATCGATGATAACCCACAAGTATAGGGGATCGCAACAGTTTTCGATGGTAGAGTATTCAACCCACATTTATTGATTCGACACAAGGGGAGCCAAAGAATATTCTCAAGTATTAGTAGTTGAGTTGTCAATTCAACCACACTTGGATAATTTAGTATTTAGCAGCAAGGTATTTAGCAAAGTAGTATGAAAATAACGGTAACAGTAGCAAAAGTAACAGTAGCAGTTTTGTAGTAATTGTAACAGTGGCAACGGTAAAGTAACTTAAGCAAAGAACAATATGTGAAAAGCTTGTAGGCATTGGATCGGTGATGGATAATTATGTCGGATGCGATTCCTCATGCAATAGTTATAACATAGGGTGACACAGAACTAGCTCCAGTTCATCAATGTAATGTAGGCATGTATTCCGAATAAAGTCATACGTGCTTATGGAAAAGATCTTAAATGACATCTTTTGTCCTACCCTCCCGTGGAAGCGAGTTCCTATTGGAAACTAAGGGATATTAAGGCCTCCTTTTAATAGAGTACCGGATCAAAGCATTAACACTTAGTGAATACATGAACTCCTCAAACTACAGTCATCACCGGTAAGTATCCCGATTATTGTCACTTCGGGGTTAATGGATCATAACACATAATAGGTGACTATAGACTTGCAAGATAGGATCTAGAACTCACGTATATTCATGAAAACATAATAGGTTCAGATCTGAAATCATGGCACTCGGGCCCTAGTGACAAGCATTAAGCATAGCAAAGTCATAGCAACAACAATCTCAGAACATAGTGGATACTAGGGATCAAACCCTAACAAAACTAACTTGATTACATGGTAAATCTCATCCAACCCACCACCGTCCAGCAAGCCTACGATGGAATTACTCACGCACGGCGATGAGCATCATGAAATTGGTGATGGAGGATGGTTGATGATGACGACGGCGACGGATCCCCCTCTCCGGAGCCCCGAACAGACTCCAGACCAGCCCTCCCGAGAGAGATTAGGGCTTGGCGGCGGCTCCGTATCATAAAACGTGATGAATCTTTCTCTTTGATTTTTTTCTCCGCGAACGCGAATATATGGAGTTGGATTTGAGGTCGGTGGAGGTCCAGGGGGGCCATGAGGCAGGGGGGTGCCCCCACCCTCGTGGACAGGGTGTGGGCCCCCTGATGTTGATTATTTTGCCAATATTTTTTATTAATTCCAAAAAGTTTCTCCGTGGATTTTCAGGTCATTCCAAGAACTTTTATTTCTGCACAAAATTAACATCATGGCAGTTCTGCTGAAAACAGCGTCAGTGCGGGTTAGTTCTATTCAAATCATGCAAGTTAGAGTCCAAAACAAGGGCAAAAGTGTTTGGAAAAGTAGATACGACGGAGACGTATCAACTCCCCCAAGCTTAAACCTTTGCTTGTCCTCAAGAAATTCAGTTGACAAACTGAAAGTGATAAACAAAAACTTTTACAAACTCTGTTTGCTCTTGTTGCAAATATGTAAAGTCAGCATTCAAGTTTTCAGCAAAGATTATGAACTAACCATATTCACAATAACACTTAGGTCTCATGTTTACTCATATCAATGGCATAATCAACTAGCGAGCAATAATAATAAATCTTGGATGAGAACACTTTCTCAAAACAATCATAATATGATATAACAAGATGGTATCACGCTAGCCCTTTCTGAGACCGCAAAACATAAATGCAGAGCACCTTTGAGGATCAAGGACTGACTAAACATTGTAATTCATAGTAAAAGAGATCCAGTCATAGTCATACTCAATATAAATTAATAGTAATGCATGCAAATGACAGCGGTGCTCTCCAGAGGGTGCTTTTTAATAAGAGGGTGATGACTCAACATAAAAGTAAATAGATAGGCCCTTCGCCAGAGCTCGATTTTTGAAACAGAGATAAATAATATTTTGAGCGGCATACTTTCACTATCAACATAACAACTGAGAGATCTCAATATCTTCCATGCTACACACATTATAGGCGGTTCCCAAAGAGAATGGTAAAGTTTATACTCCCCCTCCACCAACAAGCATCAATCCATGGCTTGCCCGAAACAATGGGTGCCTCCAACTAACAACAATCCTGGGGGAATTTTTTGTGATTATTTTGATTTGATTTGAGCATGGGACTGGGCATCCCGGTGACCAGTCATTTTCTCGTGAATGAGGAGCGGAGTCCACTCCTCTTGAGAATAACCCGCCTAACATGGAAGATACAGACATCCCTAGTTGATACATGAGCTGTTCGAGCATACTAAACAGAATTTCATTTGAAGGTTTAGAGTTTGGCACATACAAATTTACTTAGAACGGCAGGTAAATACCGCATATAGAAAGGTATGGTGGACTCATATGGAATAACTTTGGGGTTTATGGAGTTTGGATGCACAAGCAATATTCCCGCTTAGTACAGGTGAAGGCTAGAAAGAGACTAGGAAGCGACCAACTAGAGAGTGACAACAGTCATGAACGTGCATTAAAGTTAATCAACACTGAGTGCAAGCATGAGTAGGATATAATCCACCATAAACATAAATATCGTGAAGGCTATGTTGATTTTGTTTCAACTACATGCGTGAACATGTGCCAAGTCAAGTCACTCGAATCATTCAAAGGAGGATACCACCCTATCATACCACATCACAACCATTTTAATAGCATGTTGGCATGCAAGGTAAACCATTATAAGCTCCTAGCTAATTAAGCATGGAATAAGCAACTATAATATCTAATTGTCATTGCAAACATGTTTATTCATAATAGGCTGAATCAGGAATGATGAACTAATAATATTTACAAAAACAAGATAGGTCGAGTTCATACCAGCTTCTCTCATCTCAATCAGTCCGTCATATATCGTCATTATTGCCTTTCACTTGCACGAGCGAACGGTGTGGATAATAATAATAGTGCACGTGCATTGGACTAAGCTGGAACCCGCAAGCATTAAAATCAAGGGAGAAGACAAAGTACTGTGGGCTCTTGATTAAATCAACAATAATGCATAAAAGAGCCGCTCAACATTTTCATTATGGTCTTCTCCTCTTGACCCCCAAAGAAAAGAAAAGAAATAAAACTATTTACACGGGAAAGCTTCCAACAAGCAAAAGAAGAACACGAAATCTTTTTTGGGTTTTCTTTTAGTTACTACTACTACAGGCATGGAAAGTAAACTAGCTAAAAGGTACAACTATTTTTTTTGGTTTTTCTTAAGGTTATTCAAACACACAAGAAGAAAGCTAGAAAAATAAAATAAAGTAGCATGGATAGTACAATGAAAAAGTATGAGCACCAACAACTAGAATGAGTGTGTGAACATGAATGTAATGTCGGTGAGAAATACATACTCCCTCAAGCTTAGGCTTTTGGCCTAAGTTGGTCTATGCCCATGGATAGCCTGGCGGATATCCGAAGTTGTAACTGGGGTCGTACTGAGATGCAGCAGCCATTGCCTCCTGAGCTGCAGCTTGGAGGCGAGCTGCCTCCGTCCTCCTCTCGTACTCGTTCGCCTCCTCCCTGGTTATAATATATCTTCTTTTGCCTGATAGTCAAAGAAGGCAGGAGCAGGGAGAGTAATAAGGACAGCGCGACGTCTGTCAAAGATTAGTCGATACTGGAGGAATTGTTCATTCCTCTAAAAAAACTGATGGCTAACCATGGCATTGTAATCTAAATAAGCAGGAGGCAACTCCATATCCCCTTCATATGTGGGTATATCAAGAAAATTAGCTACGCGGGTTGCATAAATCCCACCAAACAAATCTCCAGTTAAACCATTATTATGCAACCTACGTGCAACAATTGCCCCCAAGTTATATTGTTTATCACCCAATACTGCGCTCTTGAGAACACTAAGATCCGGGACACCCATGTAACAAGCTTCATCTTTACCGTTAATGCATGTACCTATGAAGAGAGCAAAATAATGTATAGTAGGCAAATGAATGCTCCCTATGGTAGCTTGTGCTATTTCTCTAGATTCTCCCACATTGATACTAGCAAGAAAGTCTTTATATTCAGATTTACGAGGTTCATTAACACTGCCCCACTGCGGGAGTTTACAAGCAGTAGTAAAATCTTCTAGGTCCATGGTATATGATTTATCATAAAGATCAAACAGGACATTCTGAGAATTGAGCGAAGATGTAAATTTAAACCTTCTCACAAAGGAATCAGTCAAATGGTAGTATTGAGGGCACTTATCTTGCATGAAGTCCTCAAGATCAGCTTTACGTACATATGCATCAAATTCATCATTGATGTCTGCTTTGACCATAAACTCCGCTGATGGCCATTCACAAGGCCGCACGTGAGCTTCCCTCGGTGGTTCATTGTCCTGCTCACGTATTACGAGCATGGGTCCTTGCTTCCTTGAAGAACCACCTTGGTACATTTTCCTAGACATATTTCTTCCTCAAAGAACAATCCCCCAAAGCAGTTTTGTGAATGGAGCTTTGAGCAAGGAGATCGAAAATGACAGCAAAATGAGCTAGAACTCGTGCTTGAGCTGGATAGTGATTTTTTTTGGGAAGAAGAAGAGCATGGGTGCAGGAATAAGTGGAGGGGGCCACCATGGGCCCACGAGGCAGGGGCGCCCCCTGACCCTCGTGGCCAGGTGCTGGCTCCCCCTGATGTGTTCTCAGTGCCAGATATTCTCAAATATTCCAGAAAAAATCATACTAAATTTGCAGGGCATTTGGAGAACTTTTATTTTCGGGGCATTTTCTATTGCATGTATAATATAGAAAACAGACAGGAAAATATTATTTTTACTTCATTTAATCTAAATAACAGAAAGTAAAAAGGAGGGTACAGAAGGTTGTGCCTTCTAACTTCATCCATCTCATGCTCATCAAAAGGAATCCACTAACAAGGTTGATCAAGTCTTGTTAACAAACTCATTCTGAATCGCATGAAACTGGAGAAATTTCGAATGACACTAGGTTACCTCAACGAGGATATGCACATCCCCAATTATAAGAATATCATATTTCTTCTTGACAGTAGGAAGAGGAAATTCAAAACCTCCAACAATAATAGTTGTAATTTTTCCAATAGAATTGATGCTATGAACTTGAGGTTGTTTCCTCGGAAAGTGTACCGTATGCTCATTTCCATTAACATGAAAAGTGACATTGACTTTGTTGCAATCAATAACAGCCCCTGCAGTATTCAAAAAGGGTCTAGCAAGGATAATCGACATATTATCGTCCTCAGGAATATCAAGAATAACAAAGTCCGTTAAGATAGTAATGTTTGCAACCACAACAGGCACATCCTCACAAATACCGACAGGTATATCAGTTGATTTATCGGCCATTTGCAAAGATATTTCAGTAGGTGTCAACTTATTCAATTCAAGTCTACGATATAAAGAGAGAGGCATAACACTAACACCGGCTCCAAGATCACATAAAGCAGTTTTAACATAGTTTCTTTTAATGGAGCATGGTATAGTTGGTACTCCTGGATCTCCAAGTTTCTTAGGTATTCCACCCTTAAAAGTATAATTAGCAAGCATGGTGGGAAGTTCAGCTTTCGGTATCTTTCTTTTATTTGTAATAATATCCTTCATGTATTTAGCATAAGGATTCACTTTAAGCATATCAGTCAAACGCATACGCAAAAAGATAGGTCTAATCATTTCAGCAAAGTGCTCAAACTCCTCATCATCCTTTTTCTTGGATGACTTAGGAGGAAAAGGCATGGGCTTCTAAACCCATGGTTCTCTTTCTTTACCGTGCTTCCTAGCAACAAAGTCTCTCTTATCATAACGTTGATTCTTTGATTGTGGGTTATCAAGATCAACAGCAGGTTCAATCTCTACATCATCATTATTGCTAGGTTGAGCATCAACATGAACATTATCATTAACATTATCACTAGGTTCATGTTCATCACCAGATTGTGTCTCAGCATCAGAAATAGAAATATCATTGGGATTCTCAGGTGTTTCTACAACAGGTTCACTAGAAGCATGCAAAGTCCTATCATTTTTCTTTTTCTTCTTTTTAGAAGGACTAGGTGCATCTACATTATTTCTCTGAGAATCTTGCTCAATTCTCTTAGGGTGTCCCTCAGGATACAAAGGTTCCTGAGTCATTTTACCCGTTCTAGTTGCTACTCTAACAGCAAAGTCATGTTTATTATTTAATTAATCGAGCAAATCATTTTGAGCTTTAAGCACTTATTCTACTTGAGTGGTAACCATAGAAGCATGTTTACTAATGAGTTTAAGTTCACCCTTAACTATAGCCATATAATCACTCAAGTGTCCAATCATATAAGCATTACTTTTCAATTGTCTACCAACATAAGCATTGAAATTTTCATGTCTAGCCATAAAGTCATCAAATTCATCCAAGCATTGGCTAGCAAACTTAGTAGACGGGATTTCAACTTTATCATATCTATAGAGAGATTTACCTTTACTACCTGTGTCGGGTTATCAATGTTGGAAATATGCCCTAGAGGCAATAATAAAATGATTATTATTATATTTCCTTGTTCATGATAATTGTCTTTTATTCATGCTATAACTGTGTTATCCGGAAATCGTAATACATGTGTGAATACATAGACCATAACATGTCCCTAGTAAGCCTCTAGTTGACTAGCTCGTTGATCAACAGATAGTCATAGTTTCCTGACTATGGACATTGGATGTCGTTGATAACGGGATCACATCATTAGGAGAATGATGTGATGGACAAGACCCAATCCTAAGCATAGCACAAGATCGTGTAGTTCGTTTGCTAGAGCTTTTCCAATGTCAAGTATCTTTTCCTTAGACCATGAGATTTGTAACTCCCGGATACCGTGGGAGTGCTTTGGGTGTACCAAACGTCACAATGTAACTCGGTGACTATAAAGGTACACTACAGGTATCCCCGAAAGTTTCTGTTGGGTTGACACGGATCGAGACTGGGATTTGTCACTCCGTATGACGAAGAGGTATCTCTGGGCCCACTCGGTAATGCATCATCATAATGAGCTCAAAGTGACCAAGTGTTTGGTCATGGGATCATGCATTACGGTACGAGTAAAGTATCTTGCCGGTAACGAGATTGAATGAGGTATTGGGATAACGACGATTAAATCTTAGGCAAGTAACGTACCGATTGACAAAGGGAATTGTATACGGGGTTACTTGAATCCTCGACATCGTGGTTCATCCGATGAGATCATCGAGGAGCATGTGGGAGCCAACATGGGTATCCAGATCCCGCTGTTGGTTATTGACCGGAGAGTCGTCTCGGTCATGTTTGCGTGTCTCCCGAGCCCGTAGGATCTACACACTTAAGGTTTGGTGACGCTAGGGTTGTAGAGATATTAGTATGCAGTAACTCGAAAGTTGTTCGGAGTCCCGGATGAGATCCCGGACGTCACAAGGAGTTCCGGAATGGTCCGGAGGTGAAGAATTATATATAGGAAGTCAGGTTTCGGCCATCGGGAAAGTTTCGGGGGTCACCGGTATTGTACCGGGACCACCGGAAGGGTCCCGGTGGTCCACCGGGTGGGGCCACCTATCCCAGAGGGCCCCATGGGCTGAAGTGGGAGGGGAACCAGCCCCTGTTGGGCTGGTGCGCCCCCTTGCCCCCCTGCGCCTAGGGTTGGATACCCTAGGGGTGGGGGCGCCTCCACCTAGATTGGGGGGCAAGTTTCCCCCCTGGCCACCGCCCCCCTTGGAGATTGCATCTCCTAGGGCCGCCCCCCTAGGGGCCCTATATAAAGAGGGGGGGAGGGCAGCCGCACCCATGCTCTTGGCGCCTCCCTCTCCCCAAGCACCACCTCTCCCTCTCGCTGAAGCTTGGCGAAGCCCTCCCGAGATCGCTGCTGCATCCACCACCACGCCGTCGTGCTGCTGGATCTCCGTCAGCCTCTCCTTCCCCCTTGCTGGATCAAGAAGGAGGAGACGTCTTCCCCAACTATACGTGTGTTGAACGCGGAGGTGCTGTCCGTTCAGTACTAGGATCATCGGTGATTTGGATCACGACGAGTACGACTCCCTCAACCCCGTTCTCTTGAACGCTTCCGCTGGCGATCTACAAGGGTATGTAGATGCACTCCTCTCTCTCGTTGCTAGATGAAGTCATAGATTGATCTTGGTGAAGCATAGAATTTTTTTATTTTCTGCAACATTCCCCAACAGTGGCATCATGAGCTAGGTCGATGCGTAGTTCTCTTTGCACGAGTAGAACACAAATTTGTTGTGGGCGTAGATGTTGTCAACATTCTTGCCACTACTAGTCTTATTTTGCTTCAGCGGTATCGTGGGATGAAGCGGCCCGGACCGACCTTACACGTACGCTTACGTGAGACAGGTTCCACCGACTGACATGCACTAGTTGCATAAGGTGGCTAGCGGGTGTCTGTCTCTCCCACTTTAGTTGGAGCGGATTCGATGAAAAGGGTCCTTATGAAGGGTAAATAGAAGTTGGCAAATCACGTTGTGGCTTTTACGTAGGTAAGAAAACGTTCTTGCTAGAACCCTATTGCAGCCACGTAAAACATGCAACAACAATTAGAGGACGTCTAACTAGTTTTTGTAGCATATGCCTTGTGATGTGATATGGCCAAAAGTTGTGATGAATGGTATATATGTGATATATGAGATCATGTTCTTATAATAGGAATCACGACTTGCATGTCGATGAGTATGACAACCTGCAGGAGCCATAGGAGTTGTCTTAATTATTGTATGACCTGCGTGTCAATGATTTAACGCCATGTAATTACTTTACTTTATTGCTAAACCGTTAGCCATAGTAGTAGAAGTAATAGTTGGCGAGCAACTTCATGGAGACATGATGATGGAGATCATGATGATGGAGATCATGGTGTCATGCCGGTGACGAAGATGATCATGGAGCCCCGAAGATGGAGATCAAAGGAGCTATATGATATTGGCCATATCATGTCACTATTTGATTGCATGTGATGTTTATCATGTTTTTGCATCTTGTTTACTTAGAACGACGGTAGTAAATAAGATGACCCCTCATAATAATTTCAAGAAAGTGTTCCCCCTCACAGTGCGCCGTTGCGAAAGTTCGTCGTTTCAAAGCACCACGTGATGATCAGGTGTGATAGATTCTAACGTTCACATACAACGGGTGTAAGACAGATTTACACATGCAAAACACTTAGGTTAACTTGATGAGCCTAGCATGTACAGACATGGCCTCGGAACACAGAGACCGAAAGGTCGAACATGAGTCGTATGGAAGATACGATCAACATGGAGATGTTCACCGATAATGACTAGTCCGTCTCACGTGACGATCGGACACGGCCTAGTCGACTCGGATCATGTAACACTTAGATGACTAGAGGGATGTCTAATCTGAGTGGGAGTTCATTAAATAATTTGATTAGATGAACTTAATTATCATGAACTTAGTCTAAAACCCTTTGCAAAAAAGTCTTGTAGATCAAATGGCCAATGCTCATGTCAACCTTAACTTCAACGCTTTCCTAGAGAAAACCAAGCTGAAAGATGATGGCAGCAACTATACGGACTGGGTCCGGAACCTGAGGATCATCCTCATAGCTGCCAAGAAAGCATATGTCCTAGAAGGACCGCTAGGTGAAGCACCCATCCCAGAGAACCAAGACGTTATGAACGCTTGGCAGTCACGTGTTGATGATTACTCCCTCGTTCAGTGCGGCATGCTTTACAGCTTAGAACCGGGGCTCCAAAAGCGTTTTGAGCAACACGGAGCATATGACATGTTCGAGGAGCTGAAAATGGTTTTCGAAGCTCATGCCCGGGTCGAGAGATATGAAGTCTTCGACAAGTTCTATAGTTGTAAGATGGAGGAAAATAGTTCTGTCAGTGAGCACATACTCAAAATGTCTGGGTTGCACAACCGCTTGTCCCAGCTGGACATTAACCTCCCGGACGAGGCGGTCATTGACAGAATCCTTCAGTCGCTCCCACATAGCTACAAGAGCTTTGTGATGAACTACAATATGCAGGGGATGGTGAAAACTATTCCTGAAGTATTTTCAATGCTGAAGTCAGCGGAGGTGGAAATCAAAAAGGAACGTCAAGTGTTGATGGTCAATAAAACCACTAAGTGCAAGAAAGGCAAGGGTGAGAAGAACTTCAAGAAGGACAGCAAGGAAGTTGCCGCGCCCGGTAAGCCAGTTGTCGGGAAGAAGTCAAAGAATGGAACCAAGCCTGAGACTGAGGCTTTTATTGTAAAGAGAAGGGTCACTGGAAGCGGAACTGCCCCAAATACTTAGCAGACAAGAAGGCCGGCAACACTAAAGGTATATGTGATATACATGTAATTGATGTGTACCTTACCAGTTCTCGTAGTAGCTCCTGGGTATTTGATACCGGTGTCGTTGCTCATATTTGTAACTCAAAGCAGGAGCTGCGGAATAAGCGGAGACTGGCGAAGGACGACGTGACGATGCGTGTCGGGAATGGTTCCAAGGTCGATGTGATCGCCGTTGGCACGCTACCTCTACATTTACCTACGGGATTAGTTTTAAACCTCAATAATTGTTATTTAGTGCCAGCTTTGAGCATGAACATTGTATCTGGATCTTGTTTAATGCGAGATGGCTACTCATTTAAATCCGAGAATAATGGTTGTTCTATTTATATGAGAGATATGTTTTATGGTCATGCCCCGCTGGTCAATGGTTTATTATTAATGAATCTCGAACGTAATGTTACACATATTCATAGTGTGAATACCAAAATATGTAAGGTTGATAACGATAGTCCCACATACTTGTGGCACTGCCGCCTTGGTCACATTGGTGTCAAGCGCATGAAGAAGCTCCATGCTGATGGACTTTTAGAGTCTCTCGATTATGAATCATTTGACACATGCGAACCATGCCTCATGGGCAAAATGACCAAGACTCCGTTCTCCGGAACAATGGAGCGAGCAACCAACTTATTGGAAATCATACATACTGATGTGTGCGGTCCAATGAGCGTTGAGGCTCGCGGAGGATATCGTTATGTTCTCACTCTCACTGATGACTTAAGTAGATATGGGTATCTACTTGATGAAACACAAGTCTGAGACCTTTGAAAAGTTCAAGAAATTTCAGAATGAGGTAGAGAATCAACGTGACCGAAAAATAAAGTTCTTACGATCAGATCATGGAGGAGAATATTTAAGTCACGAATTTGGTACGCACTTAAGGAAATGTGGAATCATTTCACAACTCACGCCGCCTGGAACACCTCAGCGTAATGGTGTGTCCGAACGTTGTAATCGCACTCTATTGGATATGGTGCGATCTATGATGTCTCTTACCGATTTACCGCTATCATTTTGGGGATACGCTCTAGAGACAGCTACATTCACTTTAAATAGGGCACCGTCTAAATCCGTTGAGACGACACCGTATGAATTATGGTTTGGGAAGAAACCTAAGCTGTCGTTTCTAAAAGTTTGGGGATGTGATGCTTATGTCAAGAAACTTCAACCTGAAAAGCTCGAACCCAAGTCGGAAAAATGCGTCTTCATAGGATACCCTAAGGAAACCATTGGGTATACCTTCTACCTTAGATCCGAAGGAAAGATCTTTGTTGCCAAGAACAGATCCTTTCTGGAGAAAGAGTTTCTCTCGAAAAGAGTAAGTGGGAGGAAAGTAGAACTCGATGAAGTACTACCTCTTGAACCGGAAAGTAGTGCATCTCAGGAAAATGTTCCTGTGGTGCCTACACTGACTGAAGAGGAAATTAATGATGATTATCAAGGTACTTCGGATCAAGTTACTACTGAACTTCGTAGGTCCACAAGGACACGTTCCACACCAGAGTGGTATGGCAACCATGTCCTGGAAATCATGTTGTTAGACAACGGTGATCCTTCGAACTATGAAGAAGCGATGGCGGGCCCAGATTCCAACAAATGGCTTGAAGCCATGCAATCCGAGATAGAATCCATGTATGAAAACAAAGTATGGACTTTGACAGACTTGCCCGATGATCGGCGAGCGATAGAAAATAAATGGATCTTTAAGAAAAAGACGGACGCGGATGGTAATGTTACCATCTATAAAGCTCGACTTGTCGCTAAGGGTTATCGGCAAGTTCAAGGGGTTGACTACGATGAGACTTTCTCTCCCGTAGCGAAGCTAAAGTCTGTCCGAATCATGTTAGCAATTGCCGCATACTATGATTATGAGATATGGCAAATGGACGTCAAAACGGCATTCCTTAACGGCTATCTTAAGGAAGAACTGTATATGATGCAGCCGGAAGGTTTTGTCGATCCATAGAATGCTAACAAGGTATGCAAGCTCCAGCGATCAATTTATGGGTTGGTGCAAGCATCTCGGAGTTGGAATATTCACTTTGATGAGATGATCAAAGCGTTTGGGTTTATGCAGACTTATGGAGAAGCCTGCGTTTACAAGAAAGTGAGTGGGAGCTCTGTAGCATTTCTCATATTATATGTAGATGACATACTTTTGATGGGAAATGATATAGAACTTTTGGACAGCATTAAGGCCTACTTGAATAAGTGTTTCTCAATGAAGGACCTTGGAGAAGCTGCTTACATATTAGGCATCAAGATCTATAGGGATAGATCGAGACGCCTCATAGGTCTTTCACAAAGCACATACCTTGATAAGATATTGAAGAAGTTCAATATGGATCAATCCAAGAAAGGGTTCTTGCCTGTATTGCAAGGTGTGAGATTGAGCTCGGCTCAATGCCCGACCACGGCAGAAGATATAGAAGAGATGAGTGTCATCCCCTATGCCTCAGCCATAGGGTCTATTATGTATGCCATGCTGTGTACCAGACCTGATGTAAACCTTGCCGTAACTTTGGTAGGAAGGTACCAAAGTAATCCCGGCAAGGAACACTGGACAGCGGTCAAGAATATCCTGAAGTACCTGAAAAGGACAAAGGACATGTTTCTCGTCTATGGAGGTGACGAAGAGCTCGTCGTAAAGGGTTACCTCGACGCTAGCTTCGACACAGATCTGGATGACTCTAAGTCACAAACCGGATACGTGTATATTTTGAATGGAGGGGCAGTAAGTTGGTGCAGTTGCAAGCAGAGTGTCGTGGCGGGATCTACATGTGAAGCGGAGTACATGGCAGCCTCGGAGGCAGCGCATGAAGCAATCTGGATGAAGGAGTTCATCACGACCTAGGAGTCACACCCAATGCGTCGGGGCCAATCACCCTCTTCTATGACAACACTAGAGCTATTGCCCTTGCCAAGGAGCCCAGGTTTCACAAGAAGACCAGGCATATCAAGCGTCGCTTCAACTCCATTCGTGAAAATGTTCACGATGGAGACATAGATATTTGCAAGGTGCATACGGATCTGAATGTCGCAGATCCGTTGACTAAACCTCTTCCGCGAGCAAAACATGATCAACACCAGAACTCTATGGGTATTCGATTCATCACAATGTAACTAGATTATTGACTCCAGTGCAAGTAGGAGACTGTTGGAAATATGCCCTAGAGGCAATAATAAAATGATTATTATTATATTTCCTTGTTCATGATAATTGTCTTTTATTCATGCTATAATTGTGTTATCCGGAAATCGTAATACATGTGTAAATACATAGACCATAACATGTCCCTAGTAAGCCTCTAGTTGACAAGCTCGTTGATCAACAGATAGTCATGGTTTCCTGACTATGGACATTGGATGTCGTTGATAACGGGATCACATCATTAGGAGAATGATGTGATGGACAAGACCCAATCCTAAGCATAGCACAAGATCGTGTAGTTCGTTTGCTAGAGCTTTTCCAATGTCAAGTATCTTTTCCTTAGACCATGAGATCGCATAACTCCCGGATACCGTAGGAGTGCTTTGGGTGTACCAAACGTCACAACGTAACTGGGTGACTATAAAGGTACACTACATGTATCCCCGAAAATGTCTGTTGGGTTGACACGGATTGAGACTGGGATTTGTCACTCCGTATGATGGAGAGGTATCTCTGGGCCCACTCGGTAATGCATCATCATAATGAGCTCAAAGTGACCAAGTGTTTGGTCATGGGATCATGCATTACGGTATGAGTAAAGTGACTTGCCAGTAACGAGATTGAACGAGGTATTGGGATACCGACGATCGAATCTCAGGCAAGTAACGTACCAATTGGGGTTACTTGAATCCTCGACATCGTGGTTCATCCGATGAGATCATTGAGGAGAATGTGGGAGCCAACATGGGTATCCAGATCCCGCTGTTGGTTATTGACCGGAGAGTTGTCTCGGTCATGTTTGCGTGTCTCCTGAGCCCGTAGGGTCTACACACTTAAGGTTCGGTGACGCTAGGGTTGTAGAGATATTAGTATGCAGTAACCCGAAAGTTGTTCGGAGTCCCGGATGAGATCCCGAACGTCACGAGGAGTTCCGGAATGGTCCGAAGGTGAAGAATTATATATAGGAAGTCAGGTTTCGGCCATCGGGAAAGTTTCGGGGGTCACCGGTATTGTACCGGGACCACCGGAAGGGTCCCGGGGGTCCACCGGGTGGGGCCACCTATCCCGGAGGGCCCCATGGGCTGAAGTGGGAGGGGAACCAGCCCCTGGTGGGCTGGTGCGCCCCCCCCCCCTTGCCCCCTGCGCCTAGGGTTGGAAACCCTAGGGGTGGGGGCGCCTTCACCTGGCTTGGGGGGCAAGTTTCCCCCCTGGCCGCCGCCCCCCTTGGAGATTGCATCTCCTAGGGCCGGTGCCCCCCCTAGGGGCCCTATATAAAGAGGGGGAGGGAGGGCAGCCGCACCCATGCTCTTGGCGCCTCCCTCTCCCCATGCACCACCTCTCCCTCTCGTTGAAGCTTGGTGAAGCCCTGCCGAGATCGTTGTTGCATCCACCACCACGCCGTCGTGCTGCTGGATCTCCATCAACCTCTCCTTCCCCCTTGTTGGATCAAGAAGGAGGAGAAGTCTTCCCCAACCATACGTGTGTTGAACGCGGAGGTGCTGTCCGTTCAGCACTAGGATCATCGGTGATTTGGATCACGACGAGTACGACTCCCTCAACCCCATTCTCTTGAACGCTTCTGCTCGCGATCTACAAGGGTATGTAGATGCACTCCTCTCTCTTGTTGCTAGATGAAGTCATAGATTGATCTTGGTGAAGCGTAGAATTTTTTTATTTTCTGCAACGTTCCCCAAAAATCAAGACCATGTGTTTCTTCAATAGGTGGTATATTAAGGCCATGTATTTCTTCAAGAGGAGGTAAATTCTTAACATTTTCGGCTTTAATACCTTTTTCTTTCATAGATTTCTTTGCCTCTTGCATATCTTCAGGACTGAGAAATAGAACACCTCTTTTCATCGGAGTTGGCTTAGGAGTTGGCTCAGGAAGTGTCCAATTATTTTCATTAGTCAACATATTATTCAATAGCAATTCAGCTTGATCGACTGTTCTTTCCCTGAAAACACAACCAGCACAACTATCCAAATGGTCTTTGGAAGCATCGGTTAGTCCATTATAAAAGATATCAAGTATTTCATTTTTCTTGAGAGAATGATCAGGCAAAGCATTAAGTAATCGGAGGAGCCTCCCCCAAGCTTGTGGGAGACTCTTCTTCAATTTGCACAAAATTATATATTTCCCTTAATGCAGCTTGTTTCTTATGAGCGGGGAAATATTTAGCAGAGAAGTAATAAATCATATCCTAGGGACTATGCACACAACCACGATCAAGAGAATTAAACCAAGTTTTAGCATCACCCTTTAATGAGAATGGAAATATCTTAAGGATATAGTAGTAGCAAGATTTCTAATCATTAGGGAATAGGGTGGCTATATCATTTAATTTAGTAAGATGTGCCACAACAGTTTCAGATTCATAGCCATAAAAAGGATCAGATTCAACCAAAGTAATTATCTTAGGATCGACAAAGAAATCATAATCCTTATCATTAACTAAGATAGGTGAAGTAGCAAGAGCAGGGTCATATTTCATTCTAGCATTCAGAGATTTCTATTTCAGTTTAGCTAATAACTTCTTAAGATCAGATCTATCATTGCAAGCAAGAAAATCTCTAGCAGTTTCGTCATCCATAACATAACCCCCAGGAACAACAGGCAATTCATATTTAGGGGGAGAACCTTCATCATCATTATCTTCAATAATATCAGTTTCAAGAATTTCATTCTCTCTAGCCCTAGCAGGTTGTTCATCAAGAAATTCACCTAATGGCACAGTAGTATCAAGCACAAAAGTAGTTTCATCATAAGTATCATGCATAGTAGAAGTGGCATCATCAATAACATGCGACATATCACAATTAATAGCAGAAGCAGGTTTGGGTGTCACAAGCTTACTCATAATAGAAGGAGAATCAAGTGCAGAGCTAGATGGCAGTTCCTTACCTCCCCTCGTAGTTGAGGGATAAATCTTAGTTCTTTCATCTTTCAAGTCTCTCATAGTGACCAACAGATATAAATCCCAAGTGACTCAAAGAATAGAGCTATCCTCCCCGGCAACGGCGCCAGAAAATAGTCTTGATAACCCACAAGTATAGGGGATCACAACAGTTTTTGAGGGTAGAGTATTCAACCCAAATTTATTGATTCGACACAAGGGGAGCCAAAGAATATTCTCAAGTATTAGCAGTTGAGTTGTCAATTCAACCACACCTGGATAACTTAGTATCTACAGTAAAGTATTTAGTAGCAAAGTAGTATGGAAATAACGGTAACAGTAGCAAAAGTAATAGTAGCAGTTTTGTAGTAATTGTAACAGTGGCGACGGTAAAGTAACTTAAGCAAAGAATAATATGTGAAAAGCTCACATGCATTGGATCAATGATGGATAATTATGTCGGATGCGATTCCTCATGCAATAGTTATAACATAGGGTGACACAGAACTAGCTCCAGCTCATCAATGTAATGTAGGCATGTATTCTGAATATAGTCGTACGTGCTTATGGAAAAGAACTTGCATGACATCTTTTGTCCTACCCTCCCGCGGCAGCGGGATCCTATTGGAAACTAAGGGATATTAAGTCCTCCTTTTAATAGAGTACCGGACCAAAGCATTAACACTTAGTGAATACATGAACTCCTCAAACTACGGTCATCACCGGTAATTATCCCGATTATTGTCACTTCGGGGTTAACGGATCATAACACATAATAGGTGACTATAGACTTGCAAGATAGGATCAAGAACTCGCATATATTCATGAAAACATAATAGGTTCAGATCTGAAATCATGGCACTCGGGCCCTAGTGGCAAGCATTAAGCATAGCAAAGTCATAGCAACATCAATCTCAGAACATAGTGGATACTAGGGATCAAACCCTAACAAAACTAACTTGATTACATGGTAAATCTCATCCAACCCATCACCGTCCAGCAAGCCTACGATGGAATTACTCACGCACGACGGTGATCATCATGAAATTGGTGATGGAGGATGGTTGATGATGACGACGGCGACGGATCCCCCTCTCTGGAGCCCCGAACGGACTCCAGATCAGCCCTCCTGAGAGAGATTAGGGCTTGGCGGCGGCTCTGTATCGTAAAACATGATAAATCTTTCTCTCTGATTTTTTCCTCTGCGAACGTGAATATATGGAGTTGGAGTTGAGGTCAGTGGAGGTCTAGGGGGCCCACGTGGCAGGGGCGCGCCCTAGGGGGGGGCACCCTCGTGGACAGAGTGTGGGCCCCCTGACATTGATTCTTTCGCCAATATTTTTTATTAATACCAAAAAGTTGCTCCGTAGATTTTCAGGTCATTCCGAGAACATTTATTTCTGCACAAAAATAACATCATGGCAGTTCTGCTGAAAACAACGTCAGTCCGGGTTAGTTCCATTCAAATCATGCAAGTTAGAGTCCAAAACAAGGGCAAAAGTGTTTGAAAAAGTAGATACGATGGAGACGTATCAATCGGGTCCAATGAAAATCTTTTGTTGCAATACTGATGCAATTGCCTTGGCAAAGGAATCCAGATTTCACAAGAGAACCAAGCACATCAAGAGATGCTTCAATTCCATCCGTCATCAAGTGTCGGAGGGGGACATAGAGATTTGCAAGATACATATGGATCTGAATGTTGCAGACCCGTTGACTAAGTCTCTTCCACGAGCAAAACATGATCAACACCAAAACTCCATGGGTGTTAGAATCATTACTTTGTAACCTAGATTATTGACTCTAGTGCAAGTGGGAGACTGAAGGAAATATGCCCTAGAGGCAATAATAAAGTTATTATTCATTTCCTTATTTCATGATAAATGTTTATTATTCATGCTAGAATTGTATTAACTGGAAACATAGTACATGTGTGAATACATAGACAAAACATAGTGTCCCCTAGTATGCCTCTACTTGACTAGCTCGTTAATCAAAGATGGTTATGTTTCCTAGCCATAGACATGTGTTGTCATTTGATAAACGGTGTCACATCATTAGGAGAATGATGTGATGGACATGACCCATCCGTTAGCTTAGCATTATGATCGTTACAGTTTCATTGATATTGCTTTCTTCATGACTTATACATGTTCCTCAGACTATGAGATTATGCAACTCCCGAATACCGGAGGAACACCTTGTGTGCTATCAAACATCACAACGTAAATGGGTGATTATAAAGATGCTCTATAGGTGTCTCTGAAGGTGTTTTGTTGGGTTGGCATAGATCGAGATTAGGATTTGTCATTCCGTGTTTCCGAGAGGTATCTCTGGGCCCTCTCGGTAATGCTCATCACTATAAACCTTGCAAGCATTGTGACTAATGAGTTAGTTGCGGGATGAAATATTACAGAACGAGTAAAGGGACTTGCCGGTAACGAGATTGAACTATGTATGATGATACTGACGATCGAATCTCGGGCAAGTAACATACCGATGACAAAGGGAACAACGAATGTTGTTATGCGGTTTGACCGATAAAGATCTTCGTAGAATATGTAGGAGCCAATATGAGCTTCCAAGTTCCGCTATTGGTTATTGACCGGAGATGTGTCTTGGTCATGTCTACATAATTCTTGAACTCGTAGGGTCCGCACGCTTAATGTTCGATGACGATATGTATTATGAGTTATGTGTTTTGGATGACCGAAGTTTGTTCGGAGTTCCAGATGAGATCATGGATGTGACGAGGAGTCTTAAAATGGTCGAGACATAAAGATTGATATATTGGACCATGTTATTCGGACACCGGAAGAGTTCCGGGAAGTTTCGGGTAAAACCGGAGTGCCGGAGGGGTTATCGGAACCCCCCGGGGGAACTAATGGGCCACCATGGGCCTTAGTGGAGAGATAGGAGAGCAGCCGGGGCAGGCCATGCCCCCCCCCCTTGGAGTCCGAATAGGACAAGGGAAGGGGGGCGGCGCCCCCCTTTCCTACTCCCTCTCCCTCTCCTTCCTTCCCCCTCTCTCCCTTGTGATGGAATCCTACTACGACTAGTAGTCCTAGTAGGACTCCCTCTCCTTGGGCGCGCCTCTAGGAGCCGGGCGACCTCCCCCTTGCTCCTTTATATACGGGGGTAGGGGGGCACCCTAGAACACACAAGTTTCTCTTAACCGTGTGCGGTGCCCCCATCCGCAGTTACACACCTCGATCATACCATCATAGTGCTTAGACGAAGCCCTGCGCCAGTAGCATCATCAGCATCGTCGCTACGCCATCGTGCTGACGAAACTCACCCTCGTCCTCAACTGGATCAAGAGCACGAGGGACGTCATCGAGTTGAATGTGTGCTGAACACGGAGGTGCCGTGCATTCGGTACTTGATCAGTTGGATCGCGAAGAAGTTCGACTACATCAACCGCGTTATTGAAACGCTTCCGCTTTCGGTCTACGAGCGTATGTGGACACACTCTCCCCTCTCGTTGCTATGCATCACCTAGATAGATCTTGCGTGATCGTAGATTTTTTTTTGAAATTACGGCGTTCCCCGACACAAAGAACCCGACACGTCCGCGGGCGCCGCCGGCAACAAGGAAGAGTATTGCACGGTAGGTCGCCCTCGCTCGTGTCTCCGGAAGGCCACCGCTCCTCCCCTCCCATCGACGCCAAGCTTGGTGGGCTGAGCATCTTCGGACGACTAGTCGCTTGGCGACGATGTGGAGACAGATAACTTCAGTTCCCGAGGCTCCGGAGGCGGAGCCAGAGAGCGCCGAGGCGGAACTCGAAACTGTGAAGTTTCAGTTCTCGGGGTTGATGGCCGAACACGGGAACCAGACGCCGGCGATCATTTAGATAAGGCATTTAGATTAGATATTAATTATACCTCAAGCCCACCTAGCACCGCTTTGATGTATTTAGAATAAAATCCGTCATGTTTATATGAAATAAATGATCAGGCATTTAGATAAGGTATTAATTATACCTCAGAGCCCACCTAGCACCACTTTGATGTATTTGTAATGAAATCCAGACTTGTTTGAACGTATATCGTCCAATTGCTTCAAATTGTTGTGAAAGTGTATGCAGGTACAGTTGGATTACTGTTGAATGACTACCTTCCGCATCCGTGTCCACGGATTGGTCCCTGTCCGGATGGATGCGGGAGGAAATTTGCGGTTGCCGTTGGAGATGCGCATTGTCTAAATCTTTATATACACAATGGTCTCCAGCAGCATGTGAATATCTTCAGCCCAACTCAAGTTATTTATAACGCCGCAAAAAAAAACTCAAGTTATTTATCTATAAACATGGAGGTTATATAAATAGACACACGAATCAAGATCTTCTTTCTTGAGTACATATTTTGTACTACTCCCTCCGTCCCACAGCTTGCAAAATGGTCTTACATTATGGGATGGAGGGAGTACTTTTTAACAAATTCAATACATAAAAAAAATCACATTTTCTATCCATGAAGTATAAATGAAGAGAAGCATCATGTTTCACACGCACCATAAAGCATCCAGGAGTGAAACAAAATTAACATGAACCAGGGACTTGCTATTATTACAGCAGCTTGGCGCACAAAGATTTAATGCAGGTTGGCATGTACGTGTGATGATTTCATCGTTATTGGCACGCTAGCTACAAAGGAAATGGAAACGATATTCAACACCTCATTCTGATGAAGCAGCTTTGCTTCAATCCATCCATGTTCTGCCACTGCTCTAATTTGCGGACTTCCCTCACGCCCTTAGCTCAACATAGGACCCAGAGATCCCTGAGGTACCTATCAGGGTGATCTGCAAGTAAAATAATCACATCAGGAGTAAGGAGTACTGAATAAAAGTATTTTCAACAAGTACAATCCAGGAAGAGAGATGCTATAACTACGGGAGGGCAATATCTACAGAATCAGTTGTACAGGCTGGTTTAGCAAGATTTGGTAGGCTTCATGAAATGGCCAGTTTGTAGTGGTTATGGGATATATATTGGGAAAAAATGTAGAGGACAAGACAACGCCTGGCCGAAATCAGCAAAAAATGGCTGTCTTTCATTTATCTTATGCTAAAACATTCGGAAGGCAGACATGTTAGAAGTTACAAACTTGAAAACGAGTACAAATTAGCCCGAACCGAGGTAATTCGGACTAAACTCAATAACCAGGATTTGCCTGGAGGTCACCCAAGAGCTGATTTTATGTACGTGTTGTTAGTTCATTCCAGATAAGAGGAAGGCGTTCTTACGGGGACAAATCAAATCCCTCTAGGATAAACTGATTAAACACATCAACATATTTCTGGGAAGCATAATTTGTACCAAACTTAGCAAAAGAACTTACATGTGTAGTGGAATTTTTCAGCATGCTTTAAAAATAAAATGAAATGGGTGATGGTCATAGTTGAAGGATACGAGTTTGGTAGACAAATTTCAAGTGTTCTGTCATTAATCTGTTCCATGTATTTCTTTCAAAAAAACTAAACAATACATTCTCCATTTATACGACTCATTTGGTTCACCAAAATAAAGGAAAAACAGAGCCAACTCCAATATACTGTTTAATGTTGCTCTCTTTTTTGTGACAAAAATAGAAGAAATAGCAAAAACTACCTCAGCTAAAACATCTTTAGGAGTATGATAATACTATATACACGCCAACAACAAAAGGCAACCGCTGAACATCATCCTAAACGAACTAAAAAAAATGCCCATCATAGCACATACAACACTGTTTGACTGAGAAAGGCATGGATGTCTCAAACATACAAGTTCTACAGCAAAAGCTGGTATTGAATTAACCATACTGGTGGGGCAAGTAACATTCAGAATGGACTTACCTTTCCCCACTCGGATCCTATGCCACTGCATCTCATTTTAAGGTGAATCATTTTGGTACCCAACTCATTTTCCACCTTCTTTCGTAGAAAATGTTCATCAGGCCCAAAGGATTCCAGATATGTCATGTACCTATTATATGTGGACTTAACAGCATCTTCTACATAACCAGGCAAAGGGCCCACGTTCTGCAAGAGTTAGGCTTGGTAAGAGTTCAAACTCAGCAGTACATGAACGAGGGAATAGAGACAATTAAGTACCAACCTCGCCTGTTAGACCACAAAGATCATCCAGGGCCATTCTTAGGGTAACTAAAACTCCACCAAATTCTTCACATGCCTCAGCTGCACGAAATACATTTTTCAAAGCCTCTTGACCTGCTGCATCATCAGTGGATTTGGATACTGTTTTCTTTGCTTCCTCTACAAGAGAATGTGGAAGTTCACTCCAGCTCGCAGCCATCAAATCCTTAAGAGCAGATTCAATTTGTGGGTCAGACATTGCAGGCATATGTTTTTCATTTGAACTGAGCAAGCGCCTGAAGTTCCATGAGAAAGCATTGTAGCCACCTTTACAACATGCAAAATTTAATCAACAATGAGCACAGGGGATAATACATGAGCACAAGTTTGACTAAGGTACCACTGCACAGAAACGAAGACTGATAAGGAAAAGCATTATTGATGCCTTACAATTTATACCGGTATTACAGATAGTTTTTAAGTGGAGCACCTATATGAGCACAAGTATAAGTTTGACTAAGGACGGTACAATACTAGCATTGCAGAGATATGAAGACTGATAAGGATATGCATTATTGAAACCTTGCAATTTATACCAGTGTTACGGATATTTTTTAAGTTGGAGGCACCTAAGTGAGCACAAGTATAAGTTTGACTAAAGTACAATATTAGCATTGCAGAGATATGAAGACCGATAAGGATAAGCATCATTGACACTTTGAAATTTACAGACTAAGGCTATGATTTTGTTTTTCATCTTGTTGCTTTACAACCAAAGTAAAATCTCGCAAGCCAAAAAAAGAGTCATTCTTGCTTGAAGCAACATCAGAATTCAGAACCACACATAGGTATTGTACAATTAAGTGCTAAATTCAACATTTGATGCAACAGTAGCAGGAACACTTCAAGACAACACGTATGAGCCGTCATCTGGCATGTTATACCTGCTGCAAACTGTAAACACTGTCTACCGTAGTACCGTAAACATCTGTATACGACAACTAACATTCTCTAGTGATACTATAACCATGATATCATGGACATCCCCAATCTTCTATTTCTTCAACTACCTTTGTAACACATTTTCCCAATTCACAATAGCTTCGCGTCCCCACACCAGAGTACTAGCGTATCAAAATTGAAATATTTGTAGCAATAAGGTTCAAAATAAAATCCGTACCAATTAAAATACTTCCGCACTTACAATCTACGAACAGCCTAAACAAGCGAGCGAACCGGACGGGATCCTAAGTAGAGACTGGCGCAAATCCGGACACAAACGTATGATACTTTCGAGAGCAACCAACAAGATGCGATGCGAGGACGACCTGAGATGGCGGTGATCGAGGGAGAGAAAGGCGGCACCGTAGCAGGACGTGAGGCGTACGGGAGCGTTGACAAGGTGGACCGGGAGATGCGGAGGAAGCGGTGCACGGCGGCAGCGGAAGAGGAGCGGAGGGCGGCGGCCATCGCCGGTGTCTGGACCCGGTGGAGATTGCAGCGAGATGGGGACGATCGTGAACAATTGTTTTTTTAGGGGGAGTGTTAAGCCCGTCGTAGTGCCATTTTCTTTTGTGGGCCTTAAGAAGAATCTTGATTAACCTTTTTTTTTGAGACATGAATCTTGATTAACTGGACTGAATTGGGCTGGCCATATAGCACATGGCCCGTGTAGAACCTTTGCAGGAAGGTGCAGAACAAAACATTAAAAAAAATCTCAAAAGAATAAACATATAAAAAAAGGGATGTAGAAAGGAAAAAGACACATCACAAAAATCTTCTATTCCTAAATAGCTACAACTCACTATTTTCCTAGATTTGCAACCATGCTATATAAGCAAGTCATTACTTTTGCATTATTTTATGTGCATGCAGCGCGTCATGTCATCAATTCATGCATGTTAGTCATAAGTTATTTTTTTGCATTGAATTTTGTATTGACAATACGTTTTGGGGTTGATATATATGTAGTTAAATTTCACATTTTTCTCAGAAATGACATTCTTTTAGTTGCAATCAATTCTTCTTCTTCTTTTTATACCCTATGTATTTTATTTTTATTTTGAAGCACACATGTGTTTCCCATTAGTTTTACACATAGTTCTGCAGCAACCTTTATAATTTTTTAGCAAGGTTCCGTAGCAACGAGCTGGGCATTATCTACTTAGTAAAAGGATGCAAAAAAACGCTAACGTTTGCTTTAGGGTTAGATGAAGAAACATTTGCTCCAAGGGCGCAAACGGGAATGATCGTATGCGCTAGGAGGCTCAACAAAGTGAGCATAAAACTTACGCACCAGAAGTCCGTTGTGCGTGAAGGTGTGTGGTTAGATGATTGTGAGAGAAAAAATGCCTCTACGATGAGAGCGAGTATGATGGATTCAACTTGCTGCCTCAACCCCACTATCAAGCAACACCCTCTTCCTTGCCCACCTTCTTCTTTCCCAAGGAAAAAACCTCTCTTTTTGTCTCCCTCTATCTTGTTGTTCTTCTCCTCCTCTGCTCCATCATAGTGGCCCCAAGTCCATCGTCCCTCGCCCTCCTCTTATGAATCCGTCGTTGCACCTCCAATATCCAGGTACAAAACGAACAACAACCCCTCCCTCGATTCCCTCTGATCTCAAGCGAATTCAACCAAAAAACAGATGGATTTGACATAGGATATGCCATGGTGATTAAGAAAAGAAGAATGAAGGCATAGTAGAGAAAAGTTGCAAGGCAAAATCGCATAGCTTTGCCAGGAAAGAGAGAAGAATTGTTTGATCCCCCTCACTAGTAGAAAACATGGCTTTGGTTGAGACCTGGGTAAGGGCATTAATCCCGGTTCACTCATGAACCGGGACCAAAGGGGGCATCAGTCCCGGTTCATGAGGCCAGGGCATCGGTCGGGCCTCGGGGGCCATTGGTCCCAGTTCTAGACACGAATCGGGACCAATGGGCCTCGCTACTGGCCACCACCATTAGTTCCGGTTGGTGGCTTGAACCGGGACCAAAGGGTGTCCTTTAGTCCCGGTTTTAGCCACAAACCGGG